>NC_137927.1:13699131-13746631 GCF_963457725.1 Sprattus sprattus
TGTGGTGCTGCCTGACATGTGTCCCTTGGGCTCCCAATCAGCCCGTGGGGAATCGTGATGACTCTCTCTTTTCCACTTTGGTTTCTAACAATGCCTTTCTCCTTCTCCCCACTTCTGTATTTCATCTCTCCTTCCACCTTCTCTCTCAACCCCCCTCACCATCTCACTGTGCTGTCTCTCTGCACCGCCTGTGTCTTCTGTCCTTCCCTCCCTTCTCTTCTCTTCTCCTCTCTTCTTCTCTATTCTCCCTCTACCCAATCCAATCTGTCTTTTTTTTCTCCCTCTCTTGCTCTTTTTCCTTTCCCCTTTGCCAGGGCAAGCATTGTTCAGAAGAAGATCATCTACTTCCAGGATGAAGGCTCCCTCACAAAGAGGATGTGCGAGAAAGGTAAGCCTTTCATGGCCAGGGAAGATGCGATGGCTCAGTCGCCTCTAAAGAAACCCATTCTCTGCCGTGCTCATATGCGCTACCTCCCAGCCGAGCGCAGTGGGATATATATAGAAGTGTGTTCTTTCTTTCTTCTCGTCTGCTCCTTCGCTCCCTCTGTTCCGTGTGCAGCACGTAAAGCATCGGTTGCATCAGAGGAGTGCTCGATCTAAGTGTGAGCACTTGCATGACAATGATCTTAAGTAAATCTGGGGCCTCCCGTGGTCCATTACATTGGATGTTGCGTGCCGAGGAGATGATCAAAGGTCTTGCGTGTGCACCTGTGTATGCATGCATGCATTCTGTATGTGAGTGTTTCCCACGGTCCTTGTGAATAAGCCCCTTGGATGTTTCTGCTCTCCTTTCCATCCTCTGCAGAGCCACTCTTTGGGGAGGCCACAGAGAAGCCCTTCCTGGACTGTTGTGCCTGTGGGACAGCTAAGTACAGGGTGACCTATTTTGGCAACTGGTCAGAGAAGATGCATCCCAAAGACTACCCCAGTAAGTGCTCATCAGACCTGGATGAACCCCTATAAATAGGTGTTTATTGCTGAAAGATATACGTGAGACTCCAACTTACATGCAGTCCTCAATTAAGAAAGTATATCATAATGGATGAAATGTGCTATACATAATGCATTCACAATGTGCTCTTACCTCAGGCTAGAACTTACTGTGTATGCCTTATATGCAGACTATAAAAAGTCCTCACCATTCCTGTAAGATGGTTATTTCACTCTGTTGGATCACTGAAGAACCTCCTTTACTGCAGACTGGTTACTAAAGACTACTCACGTAAATGCTTGGTACATCCAAAAATAAACCGTTGTCTATTGTTACCACACATTCCACGAAGAAGGAAATGTACCATGTAGTTAGTAAAACTAAATCAGGATCTCACTCTTATAAATAAAACAAAACATAAAAATAGCACTGTTCATTTTATTGTGCTACACAATGTTAAAAAAAAATATTGTTACAAAAGTAATAATGAAGAATATTATAAATGTGTAAGTAAAGGAGAATCCCCTTGGTTCTGATTGTGTCTTGGTATTCATATCATATTGTGAATCACGTGAACATGTGAACATTACACCTTTAGAATACCTGAATTTTGGCACTGTAATAATCCTGACTACCACCAAAAGGGGCTACCAGGCATCACAGAAAAAGGTATGAAACGGCTGTAACGCACAGAGTACCTTAGATGCTGCTGCTGTACAGCTGTGGCTAACCCCACTGGTGCACGTGCCACTGGTACAGTTTTGTTCCCTAGAGAGATAACAGACACGTGTTCCTGGTGACTAGGGCAGTGACTAACTCAATGGTGCTGGGGATGTTCAGTCAGTTCTTATGTTGTATGGGATTTCCTCAAGGGTGCTAGATATGCCATACTCTTCCAATTCATAGGCTACCACCAAAAGTAAATATAGAGTGGTCTGTAGATACCATAGTCACCAGTGTCAGGCGGCCTGTAGAGTATACACTGGACATGTCCTCCCCCACATGTAAAAGAAACACAAAAAATTAAAAACGAAAATAAGTTTAACAACACTGTGCCAGGCTAAATGTACAACATGAAAGAACATGTCTCATTGAAAAATAGCTCACAACGCACTGAGGTCCTTTGGGTTGGAAGAACATTGAAACTGGTTGCAATGATGAATTTAATGCAGCTACCTCAACACCTCCACATTCAGTCTTCCTTTGCTGTACGGATGCACAGATACTACTTTGAGTAGGAGTAGTTACATTTCTACCATATATATACTAATAATATTAATATATTTATTTCTCTGGTTGTTACAAAATAAAATAGAAATAATAACATGAATATGAAATGAACTGTATAGCTGGAGGCTATTTCCAACCAAAAATAAATAACTTTCTGTGTAAATAAAACAGTGGTATCGTTGTGTGGTATTTGAGTGGCTATGAGCACAGTATTGACCCGATACTGGTATCCGTATCAACGCATCCCTACGCTTCTCTGTAGTACACTGATTGATCCTTTGTCCAGACTTAAATGGAAGTGCTTGTCCTTTGCTTGGGCAAACTCCAACGTAGTCAATGTCTGTCTTATACATGGATTCAAACTCAATTCAACTTGGCACCATAACTTGAATTTGCTTGGGAAAAAGGATTTATTGTTTTTGGTGATGGCCTTCACAATGTCTGTTCTCAGCCAAAATTAGCTTTTCATTTGTCTCTCCATATTACCCCTCATTAAAATGGAATGCTCTTGCACAAGCCTTGCATCAGCTCGCCACAGCTCCTTCTGATTGACAGGGCTGCGTTTTCTTGGTTTAACCTTTAACCTTGGCCAATTCAAATTGTTATTATAACAGGGTCACATAGAGCAGCAGTTGTAAATGTTATCATGTCAGGTGCCATTCTGCTTTCTTTCCCCACTGACAACGAGCTTACATGCCCTAATGATTACCTCTATTGCCACAAGGCAAGCTAATGATGAAACTCTCAGCCATTATCCCAGTTTTCAAATGCTGTCACCTGCACCAAAGCGAAACCGAATACTCCTTACCACTGAATGGTTGTCACTTTCATTTTTCGAGCATTATTATTGGCCTTAGACAGTACCTTGTGGTAGCTTCAGTTTCAGGTCCTTGCAATGACATGTTTGTGACAGAAGTGCCTCCTAAATACAACATGTCATATCACCTACTGACAGTCATGTCACCTCACAAAATGACTGTGAATGTGGAGCTCCTATCCAGCCCTCTTGTCTTTTGTGGGTCGTTGTGGATAACCTTGAGATGGCCTCGTTGGGAGTGAATTAAGCCCCCGGATTACTGCCTCTCTCCACTTGAGGTTGTGCACTCGCAAACACAGATCAATATACTGATTAGAATGGACTCCTAGAGTAAGATCAACCCAGAGATAGAGCTAGCCCTCTAATATATGAGCTTAACAGACAGAGCAAAGAAGCAGAGAGCAAACGAGCAAGTGAGAGAGAGAGAGAGAGAGAGAGAGAGAGAGAGAGAGAGAGAGAGAGAGAGAGAGAGAGAGAGAACAATGGTTTTAGAGAATGTTGGCAGGGCATAATCTTGAACTCTAAGACACACAATCACAGCTAGATGGACAGACAAGACAGACAGACATAAATACAACCCCCACACACAAACCCACACACATATGCTAACTCACAAAGATGGTTAGCATCTGCTAGTTGAATAGATGTATCACAGCCCCTCAGTATTACCAATACTGTAAAATAGTCATATGCTTCTTCAACAAAAAACGGAATAGTCGAAGCTAGATATAATACAGCTACCTCCTGTAAATGTGTCATTCATGTCAGCGAGATCCAGTGAAACAAAGTGCTTCAATACGCCAGTCGTACAGGACTGTCACCTATCTATTTTTAAAGCGTGATCTGTTCATTCTCTCTTCAGCCAGAAGGAGAGCAGAGCACACGCATACGGAAAAGCGTCAGTGACACACATTCTCATCATGAAGGTTACTCTGAATCAGGGCAACACGTTTTTTTCATGTTTGCACTCACCTGAATCCATTGACTCCCAACCCCCTGCTTTGTATGCCCTTCTCTGTTATTTTACGAGACTGCAGCCAGATGGGCCTTGGCTGTTCAGACACCTTGAGACAAAGGCAGGGAAGGGTTAAGGGCTACAGATGAGAGGATGCTGGACCTGAATCAGGTGGCTGAGTGATGTGGGGAGATGGAATCCATGTCTTATCACTGGCTCTAAGGGCTCTCCGCTTTGTGTCTCTGCCCTGCAGCAATTTCAAATCCCACCTGCACCATTGATTGTGTCATCTGAAAGGCTTTGGATGAATTTGAATCAGATTTTTTTCTTTTGCGTTGTGTATTGAATGTGAACAATGGTCAGAGAAATAGGCATGGGAAATGTAGTGCACCTCATCGAATATGAGTTCACATGCGCGACGTCAGATACAGAAAAGGGTTAAATCTAACGAACAGTTGTTGTCTGTCCTTATAGAAACATCCTTAAATTGTGTGAGAACAGAGATGGGATAGAGAGAGAGAGCAACGGGAGAGAAAGAGAATGACTGAAAGAAAGAAGGAGTGAAAGAGAGAGAGAGATATATAGAGAGCGATGGGAGAGAAAGAGACTGAAAAAAGAAGAAGAGAGAGAGAGAGAGAGAGAGATAGGGACAGAGAGAGAGAGAGAGAGAGAGAGAAAAGCTGAGTTTGGCAGAAAATATGAAAATAAGTACTGGAACATCAGACCACATTGGTGAGATTGGATCCTGGTCTGACGGATTGTGAGGGATTAACCTCAGTGAGGGAGTGTGGGGTAAGCAGTTCCTCTGAAGATGTGTACACAGTCCGTAACGCTGCAAGAATGGTGTACATTGCAAAAGGAAATTAGATTGGAGGACATTTTTAACAGGATGGCCAACCGGGAGCTGAACAGTTTTGTCCTGAACAATTGTACTTTTTCACAGTGACCTTTGCTCAAATGTAGTGCTAGTGTGACTGCAATAGAGAGAAACTCACAGCATCAGAGTTCTCAAAGAAAGTTACAAAATGTAATGAATTTAAAGCAAAAAACAATCAGCCAATGTGCTGTTTTTACAGACTACTTATATATTATCAATTGCAATTTCAGTCGACCATGTGTAGGTGTCATTTTGATGTACGCTTTCTTTGTATTGTCAGGAACAATAGAACTGTGCAATAAATATCAGCGCCCATATTCATATTCAAGCATTTGGGTTTTCTCCTAGGTGCACTGACTAAGTTTGTAACTAAAGGTGTTTTCCAAATTCCTATTCATAAACCTGCAGAGACCAGCTTTTAAGACGGAGAGCAAAACAAAAAAGGGCTGTATCACTGTTGAGGGCTTTAAAGCATAGTAGGAAAGATCCAGGGATAATAATCATTATTATACAGTTCCTCAGAATGTGGCAAAAAGTTCCATTGATTTGAAAGGGAACCCATTACCGACCACTGCCATTGGCAACAGTTTTGTGCTTTTAATTCACATCTTTCACATCATTCTGCAAGACTTACTGCAGCCCCAGGTAGCTGAAAAGTATGTAAATCATGGGTCAGAATAGGCATGGCTTATGCTGAGAAAAAAAAAGTTCTTCATGCAAATAGAACTTTAAAGTTTCAGGTGTTGCGTAGCCATCTATTACCTGCATGTATAATTCAAGTTGCAATTCATTTCCGTTATGATAAGTGAATGGAGTTCTTGCACAATGATTTGAATTGGAAGCACAAATCCTGTTGCCATGGCAGTGGCCAGCAATTTGTTTGCAGTGGTCATTATAAAGAAATATCAGACCTCCAAATGTGATCCATGCAAGAGTGATCCATTCAAATCAATGGAATTTTTTTGCAGCATTCTGAAGAACCGTGTAATAAACATGTATCTACATGTACCAGTACAAAAGTTACAGCGTTACAAAAGCACAGTATTTGGGTATCAAATGCAGGTTATCTTATACTGAAATGACAGTAAACAGCTACAGTAATCATCCACATTGTCTGCTAGTCCTCATAAAAATAATTTCCACAATAGTGTTCTGTCTGTCCTTCTATCTGGTTCATTTCAGAGGGTGGTTGGTATGATGCCAATATCTTAAGTCATTTTTGGTCATCAGTCATCAGTGTTTGATTATTTGAGGTCTTTTGAGTGTTTGATAATAGGCAGCATAACATGATCTTAAACTTGGACATTGAATTGTACCTTTTCCACAACTGTGTTTTAAAATCACGGATCTCAACACCTAAAACACGTCTTTATAAATAGGCCTCCTCGCAAATGTGTAATTTGGTGAATTTACTTCTTTGTTAATGTGATGCATATAAATCAATGTTTTCATTTGATGTTATTTGTAATACCGTTCTTTTCATTCAGCTTTATATTTCAAAATTAAAGTCTGGCTTATGTTTTCCATGGATTCGAATGACGTCCATAGTCATTTTTTACAAACAGCCAAACTAAATACCTTTGTGTCTACTTTTATTGTAAATAAATAATGCCTCTTTCATGAGCCCACCTTCATTCTGAAGTTAAGCGCTGTGGGCGTTATAGGAGTGTGTAGGGGTGAATACGCATAACTGAAATGCATGTTACATGGAGGCGGGTAAAAAAAGACTTACATGCGATTGGAGAATACGGCCCAATGCCTTTTGCAAGAACCATTTTCCAGCAACTTTGCTGATACGATATCCATCATAGATGTCACCAGACTAATTATCGATCAGAACAGGTGTAATTGGGGAGCACATCTCCCATTGATTATTTTTTTTGTGGCAGAGAACTGTGTCATGTCCCTGGGCCCCATGTCAGAGGTTGACAAATCACGTCTCCTCTCAACAAGTTGTGCTGACCTGCTGCTATAAAAGTCGGTGTAAGAGACGCTTCATCAGCCAGAGCTGTTGGCGCAGAGGTACTAGCAGACTATGTGACTAATGTAGAGAGACGGCAGCAGCCAATCCAAGCAAGTATAAGTGGAAATTGGCTCTCAGAAGTAGCGATACCGGTTTGGAAAAGGAGCCTTTTGTTGGAAGTGTATGGATTCAAGGGTGCTAAACACTAACTCATTTTGTCAAACCATACATACAAACATACAACTGTAGATTGTTGGATGGTTGTTGGGCTTGTGGAGATAACTATTGATTAAACCAGACATGGTCAAGTCACTTGCGATACTACTGGAGTAAACAACAAAATGTCTCATAAACATTGCTGTAAAACAAAATGAAAATACTTGGCTATTTCTATTATTACAGGGCGTGCCAACCACTGGTCTGCACTCATTGGAGCCTCCCACTCAAAGAACTACGTGCTCTGGGAGTATGGAGGCTATTCTAGCGACGGGGTCAAGCAGGTTGCTGAGCTGGGCTCTCCAGTGAAGATGGAGGAAGAGATTCGACAAAAGGTAGGCTTGCGGTACAGACCAGCTTTGCACAACCGCTGTGGTGAAGATAGGATGCTCATTCATTCCCCATCCCGCTAAATTCAAATAATAACAAAATGCGTTTTTCCATTTGGGGATGTGTTATACATACAATGTAAAATCACACCGAGCTAATCTCGTAACAAAAAGGGAATACTTACAATGTAAAATCATACCAAACGCATCACTTTCAAAAAAATAGAAGAATAGAATATAAGAAGCCCAGCAACACTCACAGATGCAGACCAGGATGTGTGAGGATTTCGTCTCCTGTTGCTGTGCTTTCCTGTTCAGAATTAATGTCCGCCATGTCTATACCCCCATGCTAACAAGGCTCCATCTATCCTTAAATAAATACATTGCTCAGCACCTGCAGCTCCAAACAGTTACTGATTTAACGCTAATCCCTCCCTGGAAATTGGGTAGGCAATATCCCTTTTGTCCTTGGAGAAGTCCGATAAGAATAATAATGGAAATTATAGGCAGGTTCCGTACAGAGGAAGAGTGATAAAATAGCGCTGAAATGGCACAGTGTGGTCATTATATTACGTTGCCTCTGTACTAGGGTAATTACATGGTCACGGGAGACGCCGATGGATAAGCCTAGCTAGAGGTTCGACAGTGTGCTGGGCTTGCTTGCCATGTGGCCCAGGCATTGATTGCCGTCAGTAAGCAGAATGTGCAAGGGGAGGTGATGCTTTTATCAGAGGACAAGGAATGCAACAGACATTTGACTACATAAAAAAACATGGTGTTGCCAGATGTGGTCACAATGTGTCACATGAATTTGAAGATACAGAGTACTTCAAAGAGTATGCTGACATGAAAATCCTGAGCCAAAACTCTCTCTTTCTTCATCCATCTCTTGCCTTCCCTTTCACCATGTCTCTCTTTTTCTGTCTTCATCCTTTTATGTTCCCCCCCCCTCCCCGTGTCTTACCAGCCTCTCCTGCTGCTGATAAGTTTGTTCTTGTGCTGTAGGCTTGTGGAGAAGAGGCCCCCATGGAGTGCTTATTGGAAAGTAATGGAGGTGTGGAGTCGCAGCACCTAATGAGCACATTGCAAGCGTCAGGGCCCATGTGTTAGAGGAACCTCTTAGCAGAACCTTGTATGCGTATCTCCTCTCACTGTCCTCTGGCTCGCTCACCTTTTTCCCTCAGTTTGCCAGTCACACACACACACACACACACACACACACACACACACACACACACACACACACACACACACATTCTCTCTCTCTCTCTCTCTCTCTCTCTCTGTCAAACACCCTCCTCTGAGCATTAACATTTGCACAAGAGATAAGAGGCATGAATCTGACAAGGATGTCAGCTATTACGTGGTGCTGATATATGATATAGATACTGTAGGGCGTCATTGAGACTATTGAAGGTAATCACACATTCGTTTTCAATGCTCTCCGGTGGAAGAAAAAGCTCAGTACGCTGGATCCAGAGGGGCTCTCAGCACGCCAAGATGCCCAGATATATCACCTGACAGCTGGAGTGTTAACAATAATGCCACCCTAGACATATTCGTCTGACCCATGCCGGCACCAAGCCGATCAGGAACAACCAGCCTCTGTTTTCTCTGCGCCTGCCACAGAGAAGAGATTGGTGCAGAGGGGGTATTTTGATTACAGAGGTTGATCACCATGGGTGGCTGGTTATTGAGTGATTGTGGCAGACTTGTAAGTGGGAGGCTTGGAAATTCCAGATGGGGGTGCAGGGGGGGTCGGGCTGATGGGATAAAGGACAGACCATATGCGGGCTGAGGGTCGATTTCCCTCTCCACTGTTAGAGCTCTGTATCTGTATGGTATCTTAAGGATGGCAAATGATCACCGGTTTGTTAGACACCGGGGGCGTTTACCAGACACAGGAAAATTACGCTAGATTGTTGTGGCGATTGTGGGGAGATCTCATCAGGTTGACCTGATGACATTCCTCTGTGGGGCTGTCAGCCATGCAGGAGACGGCTAGGCCAGTAGAAGCTGTAGCCATTCCCCCCGTCCCTCTGGTGATAATGGCACTACTTACACCTGAAGGATCAATACCCACACTGATTGCCTGGCTTGAAACAAAGCACTGCATCAATTACCAGCTTCCCCAGAAATCAGTGTGATGTGGCTGTGTTAATGCACTAGGACATTGGGGGCCCGGATAGAAGGTGGGAGTGGGATTGGGTTGGGTTTGGGTGTATTATCCTACTCAGATTCCAGCACTGTGGAAGGAAACTCAAGGTTGCCGTCTTGTTTGTATTATCTATGTACCTAGAATAGGTATTGATATGTAATGCAACAAACTTCAGCAGTATCAGAAGTAGAACTTTAAAATGGGATATTGCCAGGTATAGCATGTACTCGCTCAGAATGCATTGGATAGTACATATGCGTGATGCATGTGATGTTGTAGTATGCATGAGTGATGTATGGGATGTTTGCCATTGGCATGTTCTCTTCTCACTGTGCTGATGATGTGGAGGGATGCGAGAGGGATATGGTACTCCATCTCTGCTCTGTTCCGGTCCCTTCCTGCATGTGACCTTGTGGAAATCCTGCCGAAGGTGAAGTAACCATGATGAATTTGAGCAGTGGAGCAAGAAAATGGCCGGGCTAAATGCTGACACAAACAAAAATCTGTCTTCCCTACCGTGTTAGCAGTGAAAACAAGAAGTAAGGAAGGGGTAGGGGTGGAAGCGGAGGAGGAGGAGGAGGAGGAGGAGGAGGAGGGGGGTGAAGCAGAGATGAAATTCAAATTGAAATTCACAAGGAGTGGAGGTGTTAGCCAAGGGGGTTCAGAGATCTCACCATTTCATTTGTCGACCCAAGGATGCGTGGAGGACAGACAAGCCCTTTGTATTTATATATATATATCCCCCATCCCCCCAGCACCCATCCTTGGATGATGACTTTATATTTTTTTATTGCAGTTTGTCATCTTTTTAGATGTGTGCTACCATCTGTCTTTCTTTTCGTGCGCACACTCTTTCCCCACCCCCCGATCCCCCTCCCGCACTCCTTTACAGTCAGCGCTCTTTTGATGAAAGATGCTCTCTCTTGGGGACAGCCACATTTGGTTTCGTTTATAGCCAAACAGCGTGTTATATCCATACAGCCATGCCTGTTTAATCCTATGGAGAACGTTGCCAATCACTGCGGACTGATATGTGTTTTCACCAAGACGGAGCTCATCTCTTACTCCCTGTAGGTGATTTAATTGGAAATATAATAGCCAAGCTTCTCTGGAGTCCACGGGGCTCTCCGCTTTTCATTTTCATCTTCAGTATTCCAGAATAGTCTCTCCGTGGTGTTTCATGTTACTCATTTACAGTGAGCTCCTGTTGGCACGTCCTGCTCTCATGCTATTTTCTTTGCATTTCACATGAAAAAAGGGGCCCAGCATCTCATGTTGTTGCTGTCAAAAGTGATTGTATCAGTTGAAACTGACTTTAAGAAAATAGGACTGGGTGGTAGGGATTGGAAATTACACAGGGAGACACTGGGCAAAGAATGTATATAACCGATGTGACACTATTGCCTCTGTAGCTCTTCTCTTCCCAGGACAATATGGCAGGGCTAAGCTTTTCATTTGACCAATGGATTCTTTTCCTGTTGGAATCCTGAAATTGCCTTTATACGTCAACTCTGATTCACAGCAGAAAAACGCTAACACTTCTTTTAACTGACTATTTTACATTTGAACTTACTACTTGGAAACTGCTTACAAACGTAGCAATCCTCAGTGCTTATGGTTTTGTCAGCCCAGCAGGGGATGTTTAACATTTATTTTCTTTTTCACATTAACAGAATTGGCTAGACCGCATGTCTCCTGTGAGTTCTAAAACTCGGAAATCAACATCATTTTCTATCTGGTTGGGGCTTGAAAACTGGGGAACCTAATACCACTAAAGCACATAACCCTCTGTCGCCATCCCCATCCCTGAGTCATTTGTACGGCCGGCTGCTCCCCAGATGGTAGTTGGCACGGGGAGGTATCAATGCCGCATCTAGGACTGACTGGGCTCCTGTGTGGTACGGCCCTGAGCTCAGCGTGGCACTAATGAGAAAGGCCATGCAAATGGGCATCGCCCCGCAGTGACACTGTGGCTCGGTCTGATCAGTCCCAGCGCTCAGCCTTCTATGGCTCATGAAGTCCTCCATTTCCTCAGCACAGCACACAGACACGGCCCCCACTCCACCACCCCCACACCCCCCCGACATTGCATTCTCTCACAAGTCTGAAAGATTCCTGTTCTGGCGTGAGAACAGATGATGAAAGTGGCTGACAGCGAGACTAGTCGGACTATCAAGGGCACTACACAGAGGTGAGAGCAGGAACATAATTTTTTTTTCATGAAAGAGGTGCTTGACTTTTCTTTTGGGGGGAAACTCAGCCTCCCTGTCCTTCCACCTCGACCTCCTGCTACTCATCACTGTAGGTTGCATTTTTGTTTCTTTTCTTTCTTTCTTTCTTTTATCTTTTTTTGCCGTGCCTGTAGTTCTGTTGTCAGTTTCAGCCTTCTGAGGGCTGCCTGGCCCCTGTATCACTGTGGAGCTCAGCACTAAATGTTAGATCAGGAGCAACACTTCCTCTCCTTAAACGCTCCGCGCTGGCTTGGTGCCTCCCGCTCTGACAGCTACAAGCTTGATTCCACTTGGAGGTCGGGGGCAGGAGAGTTGAGCTCTTTGATCTTAGTGCTTCTGTTACTGTATTTTATTTATTTGTTTTATCTTTTAGAGAAGGTTGCACACGTTATTAAGTAGGGACCGGAGTGGTAACAGGCTTCTGGGGTTGTTAGGGCTTAGCGTGCCACTAAGATGATGGTATGTGGTTGTTTCGTTTTTCTTCTTTAAATATACTGTATGTTGGTTCAGTGTGTTGGGTACAACTTTCAACGCTGTGCTAACCCTGCTGTTGGCTGTTTGGGTTGATGCCAAAGTCACCACATGAGATTCAAGTCTTTCCCAGCAGAAATGTCCTTGACATGATCTTTCACTCTTTCTCCTCCTTTTCTCTCTCTCTCTTTCTCTCACTCTTACACACACACACACACACACACACACACACACACACACACACACACACACACACACAATCTCTCTCTCACCTAATAACTCACACAAACAGTCATGCACACGCACACGCACACGCACACGCACACGCACACGCAAAAGTGAGTGAATGATGAGCAAAAATGGTGATAACAACAGCATGTCAACATGGGTAAAACCACATTGATTTACCACAGCCATGACACTATGCCTCGGGCAGAAGTTCAATGAGGTACTCAATAAAAGTGAACTCCTCCACAATTGCCTTCTTTTACAAACGTTTTAGTCTAGTCCAGTATATGTCTGAAACTTTACATTCCTCTGTGGTATGAACACAGGAAGCCATCGCTGACCATTAAGCCAGGGAGACAGAGCCAGGTGTTATACATTGGGGATGGCTTTTTTGACAGTAATCAAATGCACATTTGCTCCATCATGTAGAGTATGAGGCTATGTGTAGCCTCAATACCAAAGGGTGATTTTTGCCAGGGTAGGTGACATCTACCTGGAGAGCTATGGCAAGCCAGCGGTTTTTGCACTGGCTGCCAGCTCACCTTAACCTTTAATCCACATGACCTAAACGCACATCTATGTTCATACAGGCTTCCTCATTGAAGCATCAATTCGATAGTACACACACTCTTACACATGCAATCTCTTCAGACACAGAAGGATGAGTTCTTTTCAAAAATGATTTTGATCTACAAGACAGGAACTGCTTGAAACCTGCACGTGTTTTCGTGATTGATAAAAAGGGGAACATTACGCGATTTTGAAGCAAGCAAAGAATGCTTCCTTTTGTCTGACAGAATGACAGATTTGACAAGACGCTGTGCAGTCAGCATTCAGTTGGCGGTTTTTATTTTTCCTTTGGAGAATTCCATCATCTTCTATCTTTTCTTCCCTCTCAAAACAAAGATCATGTGTAGGATCGCATCTAACACATCTAACACTCTGTCGAAGGCTTCAGCCAAACCCTTTAATTGACGAGAAGAAGTGAATGAGAGCAATAGATGTGCATTCATTAACAATGCTGCAGTATTGATTTGATTCGTTTTAAGTGCTAAAAAAAAAAAGCGAGAAGGGGGAGAAAAAATGATTTAACGAGAAATGTGCTTTCCTGGCGGAGACGCAGCGAGTGGGGTATGTTGGAACACAGTGTACACTACTCCCATGGAAGAATGTGCCAGTTAAGAAAAATCGAATCTCATGCAAACATTACATCTGCTGCTCACTGTCTTTTTGTGGGAATTTTAGTGCAACTTAAAATATAGAAGGACAGACTCAAGGAGAAACAGCAGAGCATCAGCAGAGAAGAAAGAATAGAGAGAGGGGGAGAGAGAGAGAGAGAGAGAGAGAGGAAGAAAGAGGGAGAGAGATAGAGTAGAGAGCGAGGGAGGGAGAGAGAGAGGGAGAGAGAGAGTAGAGCGAGAGAGAAAGAGTAGAAAGAAAGAGTAGAGAGAGAGAGACAGAGGAAGAGAGAGGGAGTGTGGAGGGAGCGAGAGAGATTATGATGGGAGTCCACAGGGCCTGTTAGTTTCCACTCCTTCTCATTTTGTCTGTCTGTGGCTCTCACCTGCTTATCTGTTTCTCTCTGGAGTGCCACCCTAATGAGTCTGTTCATCTCTGCGTCATGGGGGAACCAACTTTCCCCTGTTCCCTTTTAATGGATGGCATAATACTGATCATAACGGCAGTCCTCCCCCACCGCCTCAGCTTCACTGTGCCTAGTCCCCTCCCACTCCACTGGGTTGCACAAAATTCGGGGAGGGCTTAATGAATTGGGATGTTTGTCAAAGCACACTCCTACGTTTTTTTTTCCATTGGTTTTAATGTGGCTTTTGAGAAGTCCCTGCTTGCAGGGTTTGAAAGTGCGACTTGGGACAAACAGCCTAGTTGCTCTCTGAGGTGGCTCGAGGTATGGGAAGCGATTTTAGTAGATAATGGGGAGCATTCAGAGAATGCAAACCTCCGCCAATGCCTAATAATTAACACTAAGATTTTTAGCCAATTTGTCATGATCCGCGATATTTCAACAGTTCTCGTTGGATGACAAAAAACGTGCTATAATTATGTTATGTTATATCACTAGTCTTACACACGGCATTTCAATGTGGCCCCTGAAAATTTGGGAAAATGATCCTCAATGTGACAAGGAGTCAGGGATCCCAAACATTGTTGGTGTGGGGCAAGATATTGTAGCAACCTCAGGCTCTAGGTTAGTTTGGCCTGTGATCCTGATGTTGTACTCCTCGTTGTGATGGTACCTGAGATGACTGTTGCAAAGACAAAAGACAAAACACACAGGAGCAGGGACCCAGAGGGCGATAACTTTATTCAAGTTCAACAATCATCTCTACCGAAACTGTCCAATATACAGTATTATAGCACTAGGCTTGGACTGCAAGCACACCAAATTTCATGTCAATATCTTAAAAAGTGAAATACTTATTATTTTAAAAGTCGGTCCTTAGGAAAATGTTATAAATTATCCTCAATCCGGCAAGGATCAGTGGATCCCGAACCTTTTGTGCATCTTCGTTGCCAAATCCACAATCTGGATCAGATCCGGATCAATCTTGGCCAGTGGATAGATATTGTCATCCGTTATGTGTGTATCAAATTTAAAAGACATCAATCAAGTATTGGCGGAGTTATGAATTTTTGAAAATCGCCCAATGCTATGAGATAGGGATTTTTGAAGATTTCGTGATTTTTGTGTGACCTTGACCTTTGACCTTGACCTTGACAATCTAATCAATTATTTCCATTATATTACCCAATCTCCCCACAAAGTTTGATGGAAATCGGTCCATGCGTTTCTGCGTAATCCTGCTGACAAACAAACAAACAAACATACAAGCAAACAAACAAACATACAGGGGTGAAAACATTACCTCCTTGGCGGAGGTAATAATCGTGTCTCTGAGACCTCTTAGGTACATACACAACTTAAGTGGACTTGTTTTTTGTGAGTGTGTGAAAATGAACAACATTACATCATTACTTTAATAGTTGAATTGTCTTAATGTGCCTTTCAGAAACCCACATCTACACCTTTAGTTTTTTTTAATGGGCACACAGAATGAGAGAGAAGAGATCTTGCTAATTTATTACTGAGCACAAGCTGAACACAGAAATAGGAGGGTCATATTAATAGAGTCTCTACTGTGCACTAACAGGAAGACAAATGGTGTTTAAAAAGGGATCAGGGTGTAATGGGGATTGTAGTTTCCTGTGTGCTAAAACCGCTTGTGAAACACCAGTGTGAAGGGAAGGGTTTGAGATGGTAAATGAGACTCTGATTGACTCCAGCAGTTTTCACACAACCTTTGTCTGCTCAAATTGATCTGTAAAAAATTAAACTCTTGACCACTGAGAATTTATCCATAATGACGCACTGTCTGCCATTTGGTAGGGGTGTAGACACGAAAGATTAGGTTTGGTTCACACCACAGTTTGGACATCACTGTTTGGTACAAGTTCAGTACAACAGAAAAACCCAAATGCATAAGGATGGGTTTCATTTTATTTATTTAGAAAAGACAGTAGTTACAAAGTTACAGTTAGTGTCGTATAACTTGCTAACGGCTTATAGCTTAAAGTTTCCGGGTGGTTCTGCATCATGTTAATCAGACTTTGCACATAGGCTACCACCTATTCATTGTACAACTGCATGCCCACGAACAATGTATACATGTACTGATATATACTCCTAATACATGGAAAATCCTTGGTGCTCCTGATTTCTGACAATCCAGAGATGAACAGTACGAAGAGAAGGCATTATTCATTTTTTTTTTTTTTTTACTTTTTACTAGGACCTTTTAGTTATTGTAGAGAATGCAAAGTGTCACGTTCAGACTTTCTATTTGTAACTTTTGAGCATTTAGGGCCTGATTTACTAACAGGATTGCGCCCATTTCTGGCGTAAAATAGCGGTCGTAAACATAAAACGGTATTTACTAAGGGGGCGCAGCGCATATTAACGCCTGTGGGTGTGAACAGGGGAGGTTACGTGGACGTGGGTGGTAATGTAGGCGTGAAGCGCACTTTAATGGGAGGAGAGAAGGTAAGTGCGCCTAATGATGTATTGCGTGGAATTTACTAAACTGCCTGTCGAGCGCACGTCCCTGATTTGCGGGCTAAATTCTCCGCCTCATAAAAGCACGTCTTAACCAGAAAGCGCATTTCCATTGAGTCTGAAAACGTGATATGGCAGCAGTTATAAGAGAAAGGCAAAGAAAGACAGCGCGCACAGAAAGAGACAGCGCACAGAAATTATTTTTTCAACTCGTATAACACATTTTCAGTTAAGCGAACCACAAATCATTAGACGGTACAGGTTAACCAGCCACGCAATACTTCAATTACTGGACCAGATCAGAGAGACATCGGCGATCACATTCCATTCCATCAGTTGTTAAAACTAATTTGCAAATATTGGCCTCCGGATAATTTCAACCAGTTTGTGGAAAAGTGAATTCCCCTTTTCACCGTCAACATTAACATTGACTTATAACTCACGTTGCCCCGCAGACACGGGAGAAAGACACTTCACTCTCGTTGCCCGCAGGAGCAAGAGAGAGAGAGAGAGAGAGAGAGAGAGGCATTGAACTCGCGCGCGCACACACACACACACACACACAGAGCCATGACAATCGCTAGCTACCCATACAATGCTGCGAGTTCGGCTCTGAACGCAATTGTGGACTTTGAAATCGCAAACTTTCCGAACGTAATCGGAACCATTGATTGCACCCACGTCCATAGATATTGTAGTGAACCCATGTCCCTTGTAGAAATTATAAATCTCGCCATGTACACATCTATATTGTTATAATAGACAGTTTATGCATTAATGCCACCAATAGCATATTCTTTATAATCGTGTTCTTTTAAACATCTTGCTGCAGGTGATAAACGGGCAGAACAACAATATAGCAGCGCACACATTGAATCAGGTTCAGTGATTGAGCGAACGTGAACCAATATATATATCTCCACCTCGCTGAACCTTCATTTTCTCTTCCTAAATAAATAACACGGAAAATGCGCAAAAACACTGTGCGTTAATGTGCGATAGCAGTTTAAGCAGCGGTCGCAGTGTTAGTAAATCAGGCCCTATATAGGGCGCAGTAAACACAGATTGCCCAGCGCGATCTGGTTTGATAAATACCAAGTAAAATGCGCAAAAACACTGTGCGTTAATTTGCGAACGCAGATTAAGCAGCGCTCGCATATTAGTAAATCAGGCCCTTAGTGTGTATGCAAATGGTATAGTTCACTAACAGAAGATGTTATACAGTTGCTTGTGGAGTATTGTCTTCAATTTGGTTCACTGTATGCATTAGGTACCTCAGTGTTTCCCCTAGGTTTACAGCTTAGGGGGGGGGGGGGAAGGGGGACGGCGGCAGGGGCGCGATGCGCCCGGCGGCGGGATGCGCCGCGGCGGGCACGGACACAAACACTGAAATGAATTATGATGCTCATGTGTTTCTTTTAATGACAGCAGTCAATATAACATCTTACAGTAACAGTATGCAACAATTATACTTCAGGATTAGGGGTTAGGATAAGCAGTTTTACTTAAAAAATAAGTATAATTTTACATGTTTTATGGTAAAGGTAACCTTAAATGACTTATTTTGTGATCTGGCGCTATATTTATATATATATATTTTTTTAAATCACAATTATCTTGAGCTTCCAGGGGGGGCGGGCGGGGCCGTTTGGGGGGCGGGGCGCCACCCTAATATCATTGTAGGGGAAACACTGTACCTGTTTTCCTATTGGCTAACAGCTGCCATTCTTTGGTATCTCTCACTTCTAGAAATGGCTCTGAATAAGCTGGACGCTCGGTCAGGCATATGCTTTGCGCTCCTTGTTCGTTGGGGTGATCACTGAAGCAGTCATACTTAGAGAGGTGAAAGCATGTCTATGCTCATGTCCCTGTTTTTCCTCGACTGGCTCTCATGTTTGGAAGTACCAGCATCCAACTGCTCCTCCGACAGCCCACGAAATTCACCGTGACTGCCCTTCACTCTGTGCACAAACTCATCCGTGCAGACATCGCCAGTGCATAGCTTCACCAGTGACCCTCACCTCATTTTCTTCCTCGCTGCTGCTGCATCACCCTGTGCCAGATCATAGATGAGAGCGGCGAGCAGTTAGATGACAGGAAACATGCTCCCTTCTGTCTGTTTCATACCAACTTTTGAAACCATCTGGCTGGCTGGCCGTCTGCCACAGGGCCGCTGCTCCACCTCCGCACCCCCCCAATCCCACCCCACCACACCCCCACTTGCACCGCTCAGCCTCCTCTCCTCAGCTCCCTCTGCCTTTTGTCACATCAGGTGTCACTTGGTCACTGGGCAGTGTTTACAGAGCGGTTGCCAGCAACATACTAGGTATCATTATTTAACACTGGCCTGTTTTCTGATAGGCTGTCAATACAGCTTTTGGAATCATAGCAGTGGTATGACTGTGGACTGACTCAGAGGAGTTGCGAAAGCTTTGGTGCCTCCTCTACACGCTGTTATTATGACCGCAATGCGAGTGCATTTTATTCAAGGCAAGTCTATTACTGAGTGAAAGAGAAATTACAAGGTTTTTATGTGGTTATGAGAGAAGGAAATATGGAAAGATTTTTGCTTTTGTTAGTTGTGATTACAGCAACTCAGTGTCATTCAACTCAGTCCCTCTCTGCTTTGAAAAGGTATCCTGCTTGGGTGAAGGCCTTTCATTTCACATCAGTCATTATTGTTCCTCTGAAAAGTATTCCCTGCATTGATTTCCTGTAAATCAATGACATACACAGAGTCCTAAATTACAAGCAGAGAGCATTTATAAGGCGTGTAATTGGTTATTTTGTTGGAGTGTTGTTGCTGAATGGTCTACAAAGTGCAAATATAGAACATTTTGAGTGATAGCAAACTTAGAGAGGAGGCAAAGAGGTCTCATTTAAAAAAAAAAAAAAAAAGCCCTAAGCCTGTCGAATTGGTATAAATGTAGCTGTGCACACTTAAAATGACCTGGTGTATTTCTGTGCACAACTTTCTGGTATCCTATTTTTCCTCTGTGTTGCCAAGTTTTATTCTTGGGGTGTATAATTCCAGAACATCTGTTTAAGTGGACAAATGTCAAACAACTTGGCATGACTCTAGCACAGCTCGCAGCTCTCCATAAGTGGCTTGATCTTGAGCATGTTAAATAATACCATCTGTTAAAAATTGTAGTCCATATCTGAATCTGAAATATTGGCAGCTCTGTGGCTGGAGTAGATATTAAGACTGAAACTGAATACAGAACATTTGGCCCCAAATAGGATTAGGTTGGAAGCTAATTTTATGAACTGAAACAATGCCACCTGAAATTTCAAAGTGACCATTTAACCATAATGTAGTAAAGCCAGCTATGTCCTCGTAAAGTATCAGTGTGTTCAGGACAGTATAATGCCTGCCAAGCAATATGTAATTAAATGTTACTCAGAGCTAAAAAGGAACAGTATCTAAGTGGTAGATACCCATACAGTTGCGCAGACGTTTCAGGTTGTGAGAAAGTGGTTGAAGAAACAGGGACGCGTTATGCAGTTCACTTATGTGGAAGCACTCAATGTTTTCTCAGAATGCATTCCTAACAATCTTTGATTGCCATCACAAATTAATGATGTGGATTTTCTCTGTATGTTTACATTGTAAGATATTTTCTCAGTTGTATTCTTTTCTTCGTTTTACCCTAACAGATAGTTCCTGCAAGGGCCTGTGTTTTGTGTAGTCATTCCCCACGGTACATTGTGTTCCTCCTCCTGCCTATAAAGTTGTTGATGAAATGCCTTGTTGTCATGCACTTGAACTTAACCCATCTAGTCCTCTTTTTCTCCCACAAGCCTTTATGGGGGGAAAAAACAACCCTTCAAAACACAAGTGCCTACCTCTTTTCATCTCTAAAGCATATCAAAAGCAGTCATTAATAAACCTGCGTTAAGCGAAGGGTTCTTTTAAGCAAAACCTCTTAGAGCGGGAAGAGGAAGAAGGCTTTGATCCGTAGTTCATTATCAAGCATATTCAAAAGCAGACAGAAGCGTGAATGCCAAAGCTCTGAAAGCAGCCATTCACACGGTACATATGGTGCGCACAAAACTTTCTGCAGCCTTTGAGATTTTAATGAAACTTCAGACAATCTTGCAGATGCATTACACGCCAGTGGGGGGGATCATCAGTGATACATTGTGGCTCATACAGGCACTAGCATTAGCATTTGCGCTAAGTGCTTCCTAAATAGGACTCTGAGGGAACACTGTGCCTCAGGAATCCAAATGAGTCCTCAAGGACCCGCACTCGAATGCCAGCACCAAAGAATAAAAACCGCAGGCTCTATAGTTTGTCCACGCTATAATCCTTCCTTGAGATCTTCATAAGGTTGGTCAAATATGATAAACCTGAATCATGCAGGGGTTGGGGGCCAATGTTTAATTCATGAGCTCCCCTGTCATAAATCTGCTGGCCATTATGGACCATCTCTGGCATGTTTTCCCTATGTAAATGAAGTGTCCTCAACTGAGGGGCTGCATCGGCAGTAATCTGCATCTGATTTATGTGGTGGCAGAGCTCCTGTGTTTCCTTCAGCAGAGTTTAACTGCTCCTCGGGTTCTACCTTGCCTCGCCTCGCCTCGCCCCTACTCTCCCCCCACCTCCTCCCCTCTCTCGCCTCATCTCGCCGGCCTAGGTCAAGCAGGTTGGAGAAATATGGCCGGCTCTGTGATTGGCAGTGTGAGCTGAGGGAAATAATTGACAGCTTCTGTCTGACTATGCATAGTTCTGTGTCACTCACAAACACACACACACACACACACACACACACACACACACACACACACACACACACACACACACACACACACACACACACACACACACACACATTCACAGATGAACACACAACACTAACACACCCATATGCATGCACCAGTTGTAGAGGCTGTGTGTTTTGGCATACTTGCATAGAAATACAAAAATACTCAGTTTTGCACACACACACACACAGACACACACACAGACACACACACACACACACACACACACACACACACACACACACACACACACACACACACACACACACACACACACACACACACACACACATACACACACAGACCCATACACAGGGACACAAAACATCCACTTTTATATTAGATGCAATCATTTACATAATTTTACCCTTTGGTTGCCCTGTAATAATAAGACATTGAAAAGAATGCCTCTCTTGTGTTCCACCTAGATGTATTAAAAAATCAGAATGAAGAAAGAAAATCCAATTTAACCACACGGACAAAGATTTAGTTGATTGCTAGATTTGGTTCTCTACAGCACTATAAAGGCACAATTAAAAAATGTTGCCTCTTTGCCTACACATTCATGGCTAAACACATGGTTAAGAATATGCTCTATAATACATCTTCAGAAGCTGTAGCTACATTTCTCAGAACATGTCACTGTATAATCCATCGACATCAGATCTCAGAATGCAATCTGCTGTAATGTCCCACCAGTCGACACCGAACAATCCACAGATAAAGTCGCCCTCACGTAGTGACAAATGGCCAGGGGAGAAATGTTCCATTACCCTCTCAAATCCTCCATGTCATTACTGGACGGTGCAAGATATCTTTGCAGGCCATTGAGGGTGTATATGCCTCTATGTAGCCTCAGATGAATAACTTCCCCCGTGTTTCACTTTGCACTAAGTATTAGGTTGTGCTTGCCACTGCCTGCCTGCACTCAGCGATGGAAAATGGAAGGGAGAAAGGGCACTGAGGACGTAATTATTCCACCTCATTTTCAGAAGCATTTCATCCACCTCTCTCTTTTCACATGTTTCCCTCCCCCAGGATTTTGACATGAATGGCTTCATTAGAGAAAAAATTCTGTAATGATAGAAATCACCATATATATATTTATATATATATGTATGCTGTATGGATTCTCTCAAGTATTGCACCTGGGTTGTGGGTATGGATTTAATGACTTCATTCCTTCACTGAATACTGAATAATTCGGACAGAATTAATTGCCAGGATACACTCTGTAGATATTTGACTTATCTATGTGACTGTTAAGATAACTGCATGCAGCCTCATACCTACAGTGTCTGGTCCAGTTAAATTCACTGCCTTACAGTGGCAATTCCAACAACAGCAGCATATACAAATCTGGTAAATGAATGCTTTTTAATTTTCTCTTCCAGTGTGGTCTGGACATGCCACTGTTCCCAGCTGAGATTTGAAGTATATGTAATGATCTAGTTAATGGAGGTCTAGATAATTATGAAATTGCTATGGAAGCCAATTGTGAAGCACCGGATGCCTGGCAACATACAGGCGCTGAAAAACAATGTCTGTGAATGGCGTCTTTACAAAGCCATCAAACCCTCACAGACATCTGCTCTTATGCATTTTTGCCTCTTCTGAAATAAAGGCTCCCTTCTGCTTCATTGTTTACCCATAGTCAACAAGGCACCAATTTATTGGACCGCACATGTCATTATCTGGCCGTCCACAGAATAGGGAATTTAGCACTTTTTCACTGGAGCTATTTCACTGTAGGCATTTTACAACAGTGGATGCCTGATTGCTTGGCTCGGCTGTTCCCTCATTTTGTCTGTGAATGCTCTTGACTCTCTTTGTTGGTTTTCCAAGACTGAGCACCATGGATGCTCTTGGGTTTTCCGACGTATTCAGATAAAGTCTCCATGTAGTTGGATGTCATCATTTCCTAATGACTAGGGGGAACCCGAAAGCCCTGCCACAATCATAGTTATTACAGCTTTGTTTGTGTCCTGGAAACACCAACCGCCGTGATTTGGACCTCATCTGCGGGGGTCTGGTGAAATATAAAATTAAAAGAAAAGGTGTGATTTGAGAGGAGATGTAGTGTCCATGACTATGGAAAGGGCGAGGTCATTTTCACGAGCAACTCTGTTGCTAAGTTTAGTTTATGGTGCAGAGTGTGGCAGCTGGGTGCTGGGAAGGAGAAACTGGGTACAAACAAAAAAAAACCTGTCACAGATTGTTTCTGGGGGCTGAGGACTCTGGCACATGCAGAAGAGGTGACCTAATTAGGAGGAGAAGTGGTGGATTCAAGGATCAAGACAGAGTGAGGCTCATTTAGAGGGACAGGCAGAGGATTCTTACAAGGACTGAAGTGCTGTTTATACAAAGTCTAGTTTGTTTGCATCCGATCTGTTCATAATACAGATAGCCCTATCATAAAGACGAAACCTCTCTATCCGCACACGGTATCCGCAACAATCGAAGTCTGGGGTAGAAAGTGAGTAGATTTCAATCGGTACGGGGGCTGGTGTTCGTCTGCACGGTTTCACGCAACCTGATAAGAGAGGGCAAGAGTCAAGTAAAGGCTGGTCTCAAAACCCAATATGGCACACTCACTGCTGGATCATAAAGTCAGATAGGGGAAAAGGGAGACATCCCTGAAAACAAAGCCCATTGTTTCACAAACTGTGGCACCCTATAATTCCATTTATAATGAGAGAATGAAATTTTAACCCCAGAACAATGAAGGCTATCATTTGGTTTGTTTGAAGTTTGTAATGAAATACCAAAGTCACTACAGTGTTAGGTTCCGCATGAAGGCTGTCTCCACTACTGGACCCGCTCTTTGGGAAGCTGCCAATTCAAGACCTTGAAAGAACATTTGGCTTGTTGCTAAACTAATCTTCAGCATCTGTTTCTTGTAAAGCTTATATTAATTCCTTACTTCTGTGCGAAGTTTTTATGGTCCTCAAGTGTAGAGGTGGTCAATGAAACATGAGGGTCCAGATCACAGTAGTGTAACAATAGGCCTTTGCCAGAAGTCACATCCAAACTGTGCATGCCTCATTAGAAAACAGTTACCTAGTGTACTGGCAGAGGGAGACATATTCCTAACTTCTGTCATGATTGTCTGAAAAGGCCACAAGGTTTGAAGAAAAGCCTTCATGCATCTTCATCCCCTACCACAAGCCGTTCACGGTATTCCCAATATGAACCACACTCTTTCAGTAACCATGGTGACACTAGTCCAACAATTTTACATTTGAAAGGCTCCCCTCTTAAATAGATGCATGGAGTTTAAGGTTCTCAACTCACTTGACCTTTAATAGCAGTAAGGTTGTAAACCTTGAAGGGTCTCAAAATGCACTTTGCATGGACAACCTTGCTTCAGGAACAAACACAGGCTTTAACATATTGTGAGAAGGACTCATGAAAGGTTAGAATTTATCAGGCTGCTTTGTTTAGCTTGCGATTCCCTGGGATGAGCTAAGCTTGGCTATCATAAACCATCATCGCTCACTGCTGCCTGTGCCTGTATGGAGTGGGAACTCAGCCAGCCGCGAGAGGCCATAATAATCTCTGACCTGCAAAAGGAACAAAGGGTCCGTGTGGGAAAGGAGAAGGAAGCGAAAGGAATAAAGAGAGGGCAAAGGAATTGATAGATAGTCCAAATTAGGTCACCAGTGGCAGTAACCTACAGCTCAGTGCTTATGCCACCCCCAAAGCCCTCACACTTCTCGTTAAGCTCTTGTTGCATTGTGGCTGGCTACCTGTGATGAATGGCTAAGGGGAGCCTAGTGAGCTGTCCTGCTTCTGTTTCTGCACTCACTCTGAGGCCCCTGGACTCGTCAGTCAGGACAAAAAGACATTTTTCTGCTTCTTATTGTTTTAAAAATTAGCACTTTGTCTTTTGTTATCGTCTTACTGACGCTGTTGAGAAGCAGACAGACCATTATTCAGGAGATTTATGAAAGGATACTGCCTAGCAGCAATTACAAAGCACAATGGTGTATTAAAAATGTCTGAGATCCGTACCTGAAAGGTATGTAAGCTATGATGCCCAAGTTAATTTGCCCAGATTTCAAATGAAATCTTTGTTGCATGCCTGAACAAACAGATCAGAAACTCTCTGTTGAGCTTTGATGACAACATCAGACAAGGGCAGGAATCCACCATTTTTTTTAAGTGCTGCCTTCTCCCCTGCAGGCATAAAACCATTTATAATTTGGCATAATTGTGGTGTTCCAGGGCATATGTGGTTTAGGTTCTGAAAATAAAATATGTGCAGCTGCTACAGCTCTGATAACAGGCCGTACAGTACGTTGGTTTTTACTATTCTCTAAATACATGCTATATTGATAGTAATTTGCAAGGATTATGGAAAGTTCAATAACGCAATCAAAAGACTACCAATCAATATGGAGGTCATACTGGCTGAGCAGGCTTTGTGATGCAGAGAAGTGATAGGTCCCTTTAACATGGTTCAAGCAGTGCCAAGGTCAGACAATTGATTTTTTTCTCGAAGCACAAAGACTGTAGTAATATATGCATTTTCAGGATTATAATTCACTTTTGATGGAATTCCCTGCTAAGTGAATAGATTAATTAATAAGTGACTAAACCTGGTATTATATACTATAACAACAGCTATTCTCGACAAAGTGCCGCCAAGACATGTTTTATGACACCATTTTTTGAATGGCATATTCAGTGGGTTTTTTCCCCCCGCTGGATTTTTTATATTAGGGAAATTAGGGCTTGTAAATTCATAGCTTCACTGATACACCACCAACTCCACTGGTTCATTTATACCAAGGATGAACCCTCAATCAGATCGTAAACATAAGATCCAGCTGCTCACATTCAGTAACGTGAAGGCCATCCCTCTCCACAATTTATATTATTGTGGAGAGCGCATAACGCACCTCTGAGAATGACATATCCATACAGCTGTGTACTCTGTTTGCTAGCAAGCTTCCCTGGTATTGTTAATGGGGTGAATAAATAACTGAGGTATTTGCATGGTAATTAGTACTAATGAGCTTTTTAGCATGATGATTAACTCCGGGTTGAGCAGCTGGGAATACACTTGTGGCGCCAGGAGGCTAAGACCTTCCAGCTGCTGAACCTTAGAGGCTTGCCTTATTTCCCACCTGACGTGCCTTGCCCTTTTGCCTTGACTCACCGTGCTCAAGACGATAATGAAATGTGGAAACTCGTCCCTTGGCATCAGCCACGCATGCTAGCCTGCACACCTGCCACAGTGGCCACTGTGAGCTGGTTACAGCCACTGACTTCCTGGCACTGTCAAATGGTGTGTTGTGACCGGTTGGGCTCGTCCACTGTCTGCATGCCTCTGTCTCCATTTAGCTGTTGCCCAGACGGAGATGAGTTCGACTAGAAGGTGGCCAATTTGTTGTGTCACGCCACAGCGTTCCAGGGGCTGTGCCGTATCACCCGGGTGTTTCCGCAAGGCTGGCCCACATAATTGGGCAACACTTATCCATTTATGCATGCCTATTTTGACTCAGACTCTCAGGGATTTTGCTCTGTTTGGCTTATTTACAACATGTTGCCTTTTTTATTGTTTGAGGTTGGAAACCATGGGTTAACAATGCATGATCAATTACGTCACGTTTCCTTGCCTTGGACCTTTCAGCCGACTTAGAGACGTGTTGCCAGGGTGAGATTGTAAGCCCGGTCAAGCTTGCTATGTTCTGAGAGTCATTAGCAGTCACCATAATTGTTTTGGATTTGAAATGGTGGCAGAGGTGGTACTTTAACTGAAGCCTTGGACAGGACTTCCAGTTGGTTGAACATGCAGAAAGCATGGATTCTGCCCCGCTTCCTCATCACAATACAGAATCATTACTGGGGTGACAGGAGCAAGGAGGTTTTGTTTAAACACATTAACATTTTGATTCCTGGCCCAGAGATGGCTAGATGGTAATCATGTCAGTGTACAACCCGGCTTCCTTGTCTAATGATGAATTAGAAATGTTAAATCAAGCATCGCAAATGATGGTTCAGTGCGCTTGTCTCCACTTGTTTGAAATTATCTATGCTGTATGAATCTACTTGCTAAGAGCGTGGAATGACTGCCCACCAGTATTTTTGGCCTAGAACCTTTACATGGATATGAGATGATCATTCCCATACAATAAGACAAGACTTACTGTATATATGTGCCTACATGCATATAAGCCCTGTAGAACCTGATAATGTAATAATTTCCCGATAATGTAATAACTCCCGATAATGTAATACAAATTCCTTCATAAGTCCCTAAAACATGTAATAAAACCTGATAATGTAATAATACCCCGATAATGTAATAAAGTGCATTTCCCAATAATTTTGTAGAACCTGATAATGTAATAATTACCTGATATTGTAATAACTTTGGTTGGTGCTGTAGCATCAGGTCTCCAGTTTCAGAGGTCGAAACAGTGAAGCTGTCAAGAGACCTGCTGCTTCACTATTAGCAGATACAGTATATATTTTATATGATTGGGAATGCACAATTTTTACAATGGTGAAAGGGATATTCAGTGGTAATCAACTAATAGAGAAAAAATAAGAACATTGTGGTATGTTATAGACCGGCAGCTAATGGGCACATAGAACATTGAGTTTCTAAGTCCTCATTGATCATCAATAGCTGACATTTCGCTATTTGATTTATATCAAATTCTCTTTTGATTTTGTGTGGCAATGTCCCTTAAAAATTACACTATATACTGCAAAACATCATGCAACATGCATTTCCTCTACTTTTCCAGCCAGGGACCATCTGGTCAACTGTCGTCGTTTTGCGCGGCTGAAAATCCAAACTGTACCAGGCCAATCAAATCGTCTTTTGTCATTCGTCAGTTGCTCGGATTGGTTGTAGCGCCATTCCTATTGCGTGGCATTGCGTGCAGAGGCAATTTAACAGACAACCGTTAATCCCGCCCACACTGAAAATCGTGTTGTGCCAGACCCTTGTACAGCTTCTTGCTGTACAGGTTTGGCTTGCGAGGCTAAAGGCCTATACCATTGGGATCAAAATATGAGCAAAACAATAGTGGGTGGTTGTCTACACAGCATCACTATTTGGTCTGAATAACTGGTGTCCGAACATTTCAGCACTGACCAAAGTTTTTACAATATCAGGAATTTATTACATTATCAGGTTCTGCAAAATTGAGGCTAACCTGATAATGTAATAATTTCCAATTAATGTAACATTTTATTACATTATTGGTATGGCGATTGTTAAATTATTGGGAAATGCACTTTATTACATTATTGGGATATTATTACATTATCAGGTTTTATTACATCTTTTAGGGACTTATGAGGGATTTTTTATTACATTATCAGGGTTATAACGTTATCAGGAAATTATTACATTATCAGGTTCTACAAGCCCTCTTCTAAGATAACATGGGTGAGTTATGTTGTCAGTATTGTACAATAGACTGTTCATTACAGTGAGAAAATATTATCTGGAAGACATAGGCAAAAGTAGACTTCTGCAGTTATCCACTGGTAAGTGGAGATGTTAATCTCTTTCATGGTACATATTGATCAGACATGCTCTTCATAAAAAAACAGATCTGTTCTACTAATGGTAAACCAATTGATTTGTCGCCCGGGTTTCACTGGCAAGGCCAACACAGTATTCTCTGTCATGTCCATTCATTACACACAGGCATTTTCTCTCAGCAGTGGTTTAACGTGCCACATTTTCATATTTTTTTTTTGAGGAGGTTGAATGAATCACAGTTGTGGGAATCCGAACCACCTGCATCAACATGTGGAGTCATGCTGCGTCCAGCACATCAATAACACAGTCAATGTCATGGCAGCAGAGCCTGTGTGAAAAGCCTCTTACTCTCTGGCTCATCTGGGGGAAACGGATGTTTCAGGCTAGTGCTAGACAGTCTTGAATGTTACTTACATTCCATATAATGGTCCACATAGGCCACAGTAGACAAGCAGTTTCATACAATAATATTAAGTTAAACATCTCCATTACAAGGTCCTGTTATGACCATTTCTAAGGACCATTATTACACTGAACTAGGAGCCCTGCAGACTAACTGCTTACAGCTGCTTACTTCAGGAGAGTTTTTCGACACAAGTCGCACTAATTTTAGCTGTACCTCAAGCTTCATCGCTCTTGAAAAGATATTTCCGCTGTATTTACCCTTTCATTTTATCCAGAGAAGGGAGTCTTTCCCGCCACAGATGTAATGACCATCTGTCTCTCTGTCTGTCACGCAGTGTTCATCCTTCTTTTATGCCTATATCCACCACTCCGAAACACACATCTTTTTCAGCGGGGTGGCGAGGGGTCCCAGGTGGCAGCTCTTAGCTTGGGCCAGCTGTTGCGGGCTTTACCATCAGGCTCCAGAACAACCTGTCTGGGCTTACTTAAAGCAGCTTTGCCGGCTGTCTAGCCTCCGGTGCGTGCTTCATCACGTCCAATGGCACATGGACAGAGACAGCGAACAGGAGAGGAGAGACTCGGGCATATCCCCTCGCTGCTTATGGAGCACGTTTCTAGACGCCTCCCCTTCTGTCCACACTGGCACACCTTGGGAGGGGGGTGGGGGTAGGGGTGGGGGGGTAGCAGGTGTATGTGTGGGTCCTCAAAAGAGGGAGAGCACGGCAGGTGTATGAACATTCATTAAAGCAGCATCAAACGCACACACCGTCTCCACTAATGATGAGATGCAAAGAGGTAGAAAGCTTGAGAGACAGAAAAGCAAGTGGGAGGGAGAAGTAAAGAGGGAGAGCTGGCGAGAGACTAAACAGCCAGGTTTGTCATCAACTTTTTCAGTCATTAGATAACTCCCATCTGTCTCCCCCCCCCCCCCCAAAAAAAACCTCAATCTGCTGGAAATGGCACCATTAGACTTCTGAATTCAAGGCAATTTGGGTGAGTAGGGGGTGTACATGGCTGATGTGAAAGAATGACCCGTGAGAGGGATAGGCGAGATAAACTGTTTGATTAGATATCTGATCTATTCAGTCATTACTTCTGCCGGGATTTGGGTCCCTAATGGGATAAGGATAATGAATATGTATCGCACAGCCTGCACCGCGATTAATCTAAATGCTCCAGGATGTTCTGCATTAATTCTGATAACCTCCCCATCCCCTCCCCCCCATCCCTCCTTTCCACCGCTGCGAAAGAACATCGGTGAAATGCTTTGAGAGCATTCCAGTGGAGAACCACACCTGTTGTTTTTGTTTGCTGCCTGGTGACATCACAGGGAAGCAGTTCCGAAACAAAGTTCTAAGGATTTCCCCCTCTTGTGGGAACCATGAATAATAAAATAAAGGCATGAATTAGCAATGACATGCATGCTGCTCAGCCAGCCCTGCTTGAGTAGGCACTTTGGAGGAAAATGAGAAGATGAAAGATTCTGGAGAAAAACGATTCTGGGACGATTGTCCAGAATGCCCATTAAAACTTGAGAAACAATATGGGTGTGTGTGGATTCCAGATAAAACAATATAGGAGCTATTGCCAGAAAATTAACTTGGACAGGATCATTGAAAAATTATATAAGAGATGTATTGGTTCACTTCATTGGTTGCTACTTTTTAACAACTGAATAAAAAATGTAATTTGGTATTGGGTACATTATGTGTTTAAATGTTGTATTAATGTAGTGCAGCTATTCTGTAGCAGTATCACAGCCTCACGGACATCCTCTTTGCATCACACTTGGATGTTATTAATATTAAGAGGGAAAACGTGCAGTCCAGGACTCAATTACATTAACAGCTTCATGCCAGAATACGCCCGCTCTTCGTGGCTATGTGTCTGTGGTGATTTATTAAAGTTAATGAAGTCAAGCAATGTCGGTGGGGAAGCACATTGGACCATTAGATGCATGTTCTGAGGCAGTTTCATCACTGAATGCAGAGGCACCTGATGGCGTAGGTCAATGTTTGTGACATGACTGTGAGTGGGTCCAGTGTCCAATGTAAGGGATGGCTTGCGTGCTTTGAAGGGGTAGAGGTTCTAGATGAGCAGCATGAGTGATGATGGTCGTATACATCCGCCATAATGGCTTGTCCACGGTCAAAGCAATCAGGAGACTCTTAGTAACCATTTCATGTCACTGTGTTGCCTCATTAAATATAAACCCATGTCAAATGAATGCACTGAGGTGCGAGTCTTAAATCTCTCTCTGAGCTGACATTGTGTTTACCATGGTGTGTCCTGACGCCATTCTCTCCATCATGCGTAGCTTATCTGGTAATGGTTTTCATTTTGCTGTGAGTGGAGATCTTTTGCTGCTCGACCCACATGATTCCCCGGTGGGGTGACTGTCGAACATACCATATGGCGCTTTGACAGGCATTTCGCTATGCTCACAAAACAGCAGCAGCCTTGTAGAGAGAGAGAGAGAGAGAGAAAGAGCCTGCTCTGTTTCAACGTGTTTTCCTAATTAGCAGGCCTGGATCTCAAGACAGTTTAATAAGGAGAGGAAGAAGGACAAGCTTGTCTTTTCACAAACGCATCCGAAGGAGCGAGATAGCTGGCATAAGAGTGGCAATTAGCCACCCTGCCACCCACAGTTCTCCCCATCAATGCCATGCTACCTCAGCAGCACTAAAGCGGCCTGAAAGAGTGATTTTTTTATGGTGTTTCTGAAGACATCACCCCCCACCCCGACACCCACCTCATCTGCCCCCACTCTTCCTGTGCCATGCTAATTAAAGATTAGTCAAACAAATTTAATGTGCAACCGAAAGCACACTTTCGGTAGAAATATTTGAATTTCAACAACACGACCATTACTTACTGGCAATCCGGGAAGCCACTAAACAAATAAGGATTTTTTTGGGTAACTGGCAAGTGAAGAGAAAGAGAGAGAGAAAGAGTGAGTGTTTAGGGGGTAAAAGTGGAGAGAAGTGTGTCAACAAATGTGTTGGTTTTGTAACTGAGTGTAGTCAGAGTCAAAGTCACAACATGGCAAAGTATTCTTTTTTTTCTTATTTCAGTTTCGACCGAAGAGCAAAAAAAAAAAAATACAAATAACACCCTCTCATATTTTATGGCATACTTAAGTGCACTCATATTGTTCTCCAAGCAACCCTGATGACCAGAGATATGAGTTTTAAACCAGACTACAGTTTTATTTTTTTTGACTCGCCTTGAACCAATTTCATGGCTGGTCTCCCCGGCTCTTCACCACGACAGGCCAATTCTTCCCAAACAAGAGAGGCTCTGGCCCAGGGGTTGCAGACACACACACACACACACACACGCTGGGGAATGAGTGCACTCTGTCACCGTTTTAATGGGTCAAGAGCAAATTAAAATGCATTAAGCAGCTGCATAATCGCTAATTCAAGTTAATAAAGATTTAAATATTCATAAGTGTCCTTGCAAGTTGGTCTTTTTTTTCGGGGGCGACATTGGAGAGAAATGTCTCTCGTTCTGATCCGATGACCTCTTTGAGGTGGAGGAAGACTGTAGGAAGCACGGCCTTCGGTGTCCATCTGTCTCACCCTGGACTGGAGGGGGGAAAAAACGAAAGCATCAGATTTGTTTCCAGAGTGTAGTGCTTTAGAGAGGTACCAGATGGTTCACATATGTGTGATGAAGGTTATATGGATTGTGGTCATGCACCACTGGCCAGTGATATGTGTGTGCTTGCTTGTGTCCATTCCTTAAAGCCGTTATGATATTCATGGTCAACGTGTGCACCCATTTGAACTGAAAAAGAGATGCTTTAGGCACGGTTGCCATGCACATCTTGATATCAGATTGTAGGACTATAAGATAATGTTTTGAGTTTCCAGTATTTCAATATATAATATTCTATTGGTTTTTCATCATAATGCTTTGATACAGTAGTTAACATTTAAATGTCATCAACAGGCACAAATGAGCAAAGGCTCTTATCTTGATGGAAACTCACACCGCCGACAGTGATGAATGCTCTTTTGCAGAACATGACGGCCTACAGTTAAATAATTAACAGCTGTTGTCTCACGAAACAGCATATTTTAATCATGTTCATTTCTTTATTCCCCAGGGTGACAGTGTTCCTGTCTCTGTGGTTAAATCTCCATTTTTTTTTTTTGCCCTCTGCAGACTTTGATTAATGAGGAACCAGATTTGCCATCTTACAAATTAGAAACTTCTCTCATGTTTCTGTAGTGCTCCTCTCGTGTCACATGGCCACAACTGGGCAGAGGACCCTAAGGAGACCGCTAATCAACGGAGACACAGAATTTCCAACTCTTAAATTTTCAAATGTGAACATAAACTTTCTCATTATGTCTATACAAGCATCAGGATGATTTACATTTCTCTCTTTTTTTTTTTTTTACTGTAAAATGGGAATATAAAAATGTTTCATTGCATGTAATTAAATTCTGGAGGAGTGATATCCAGTGGGTGTTCTGAAGCTTATTTCTGGCGAAGACACCATATTCCTTACCCAAAAAGCTTCACTCAAAGTTGAGAGGGAGAGAAGGAAGAAAAGAACGTTCCTGAGTGCCTGCATGTATTAGCATATATTTATGCAGGGGCTGGCAGAGACCGAGAGACAAAGAGAGTTGCTGTGCTATTATTAACTAATGCAGACTCATACTTAGGTCTGGACATGGAGTGTTGTCCATTTGTGCCTTGTCTAATTAGTTCCCCACAAGTGCTTTCCTCAGCTGTCATTTGAAAGGATAACCAAGGGATTATAGATCTGCTATTGTTTCCTATTAAATTATGCTTTCACAGGAAATGCCAGTCACTCTAAAAAGCTAATTGGGGAATATCTTTGCCAGACGAACAAGGGACTCTGTCCTGTTATTTGGCAGACCAGGGGCTCAGCAACACTCTGCCCAGCCTTGCATTCACCCCTCCCTCTGTGTAAAGTTTTATCACGGCGGCACACACATACAGTAGCTTTCTCCGGGCATCCATTTTGTGTATTGGCGGGGGCTTCTCTAAATAGCTGGCAGTGTGGGCAGTAGGGAATAGAGTTAACTCAAACATGAAGGTGAATTATCTGCATTGGGACACAGAGAGAAGTTTCCTGTTTCCCCCATAATACCTTGCCCAAGCACTGAACTCCTCCCATTACTGCGAGCCAAAATGCCTGGGGGGCTTTTGGGGTGACGCCCAAGACTTTTTTTTGCCTTGCTGATTCATCAGCTTTTGAATGCGAGAGATCCTTTGGTCTAGAACTTTTTTGAGGAGTCACTGCAAACTCTCTGTATCCAAGTTTTTCAATGTTGTTGGAGTCTTCCTTACCTTCACCATCATCACCACCATCCACACAAACACACCTCACTTCTTTACATTCTTTCACACTCTTTCTGTTCTCTCTCTCTCTTTATCTCTCTCATACTCACACATACTCTCTCTCTCACACACTCTCTCTCTGTCGCTCTCTCTCTTTCTCTCTCTCTCTGTCTCTCTCTCATATAGATCCCTGCTTACAATCCGGACATTGTCCTTGCATATCATCCTTTCTCCTCCAGCCTGAAATTTAGTTGTACAAAAGATTACCAGGGCTATTAACAGTCAGGTCATACAGTGCACCAACAAAGTCTTGACATTTTATCTTCCACCATTTCTCATTTTAAATATCCCTTCATTCTTTCTAAATTTTATTTTCATTTCATTTTTTCTGCTAATCCGCAACATCATCCTAATGGTTCCATTTACTTTCAAAGCGGATAAATGGATGCCACTGTTTTCCCTATCTCTAATTGAGTAACGCTGTGACTATGGGTATCATGATAAGTTAATGATCTGTGCTGTATCCTGCCATTAATCCAATACATCTGAGTGCTACCGATCATTAAGCATAATGGCAACGTTCTGCAGAGAAGCCTAAATGGCTAAATATATTTGGGATGCTGTGGCATTTCGGAAGTTGTTGTTGACTAATGTGAACAAATTCAACTTTTTGCAGAACGATACATTAAGAATCAAATTGATAAGTACATTTCAATCAGATTGTACATTTGTTTTTCCATGCAGAAGTAGAATCACTGCATTTGGCAACAAATAACTTAGATAAATGGATATTGTAGGATGTGTGAAAGCTTTTGTTTGCTTTGTTAACTTCAGCTCTTTTATACAACATGTATCATCATATCTCACAAAAACATGGGTAGAATGAATCAAACAAAGATGTTGTACCTTTTTCTTACTGTACTATATAATATCTGCATATGATGTTTATGAGCAGAATAGTGGTACACCTATGGTTTTGAGGTGTAGTTGAATCCTTAAGAGATACTTTATTTCTCTAGTGCAACATCTTAAAAAAGATGATAAAGAAAATTAGGTTTCGCTGAGCTTTAACTTTCATGAAAGACAACTGTTGAGTTTTGGGTCAATTTGCCTGTACATTGTGGTCCAGAGGATAGATTCTCAAGGTGATAGAGAGATGTAGATGCTCTAATCGGAACAGTCAGTTGACAGTCAGTGTGTTGTGGATGTACAGTGTGTGCATGAAAGTATATATATATATTAAAATACACAGACACAAGCAAACACATCTATTAAGACTTACCCCCAAATATTTGTGGTTAAGGTTGCTGTGTGTTTTTTGGTCTACTCCTTGTTGGTCCTTGTTACGTGCCTGTCTAGGGTCAGGCAACGTAAACAAACAAAAAAACGAGTTGGAGGGAAATAATGCAACTGGCAGACAACGTCGGATAAGGGAAAAAATAATCGGTAATTTATTATCATGAACTACCAAAAATATATTGAATGAAGAAAAAATATTGAAGCCAGGAAAAACCAGTGGGACAACAAAAAGTAAACAACAAAATGGTTCAAAGTAGCAAAGGAACAAAGAAACAAACGGGCCTCCCGAAATAGGCCACATGGAATCCCGGACCTCCCTCTCGGACTCTCACTCCAAGACGGGTAGATGTTCTAGGCGAGGCACCGAGTCTCCCTGCGCAACAATACTGCTGGCGGCCAACCCATCAAATGCGTCTATCCCGGAAGAACTCTCAGGTGACATCACAAATCCTCTTTTAAAGGGCCGGCTCCTATCGTGCACCCAATCAGGAGAGAACGGCAATTAAGCCTTCTGCTGGGCTGTCTGTAAAACACGGAACATACCAGAGCAGTATACCTAGAATCACAATATTTTCAGGGACTTAACAGTCCTTTATTCAATTTTTATGGTTGGTATCTTTTTGTTCTTCATTTTATCCACGTATTACCCATTAAGCTTGTATTGCTTTTAGATTTTCCTAGCTTATCTGTCTTTTTTTATTCCTTTTACTCATATGCATTAGTTGAAATTTGGCTTTTTTTTATAGAGGTTTTTCGTATTTATTTTTATGCTATTTTGTCTTTTATTCTTTCCACTTTTATTCCTTTTATTTATTTTGTAATTATTTTCTAAATGTATTATGAAGCTAATTACCATGACTGTAAAGCACTTTGGTACAACCCCTCTTGTTTTTAAAGTTGACTTGACTTGACTCACCCTTTTAGAGCAGTGTGCAGTGGTATGCTGCTTAAAATATGCTTGGGGCAGGTATGGTATTACAAAAAAAATAATAACATAAAATAATGGCCCATGCCTGACTGCTTGATGACACAGCCCCCTACCCCTCTCATATTTCCTAGCAAGCTGTAAGCAAGAAAAAGAAACACAGCTCTTCTCTTTGCAGCATCGGGTTCTGTCAGCACCTTGCACATATCGGGCTAACAATGCAAATGCTGGCTAATAAGACGCTGAATTTGCATACTCTGTCCGTCATGTTTAGGAATCTGTATGCAAGAGAAGAAAACTCTCAGGCGCTGACAGGTCAACCATGACATCCATATTAACGCTGCAGTATATTTCAAGCAGACTGTTTGCCTTTCGCCGGTAAACAGGATGCCTGAGAATGATTTCTATAGTTCTAGATTATGTTGTGAGAAAGTAATGCTTCTGATGGAATAACACTGAATATTTCATTGGCTACCAAGTGGAGTAGACTTTCATCTGAATTAGCCCAAGTCATTATAGACTGGCCCAACCCTGGCATCACACCTCCTGAGTGGATTTAATCTCTGCAGAATCAGAGCGGTGTGAGGAAACTAGACTAAAAGGTCTTTTTTTGGTTGAGAAATCTGTTGTTTTTCAACCCGCGATTCCAGAAAATCAATAAACTTGAGCTTGGTGTAGACTGTACACAGCGGTCGTTTGGAGTGTTTTTGTTAAAGGTTATTTAAAATGACCTTTCGCTATTTTACTAAAATATCATTTTACGATTATCACAGATTGGACTGACAGGTATTTGGTGCACTAGCGGAGCTTCAATAGACGTGCACCAACGGCCAACCCCTAACGTTCTCCTTCGGTGAAATGGACATAAGTCTGGAGATGGATGAGCTCTCAACAGGCCAGTTTTTAGCCTTTCTTATAGCCAGTGACATGAATCTGCTACCTTTTACAAAATATATATCACAATTCCTGTAACAGAACGTTCCTTCAGAGGTCATCAAGTTTGCGGAAATGAAATGTCGCAAGGTGAATGTTGGGGTTAATGATGCCTCAGCCAGGGCTTTGAACCAGAATTTTTTCCCAATTGATTCGTTCCGAACAGAAACAGTATTTTAACGTTTCCGGTTTTCGTTCCAACCCTGAAATTGACGTTCCTGAACCGGTTACAACAAAAAAATAAAGTTCCTGAACCGGTTAATAGTGTTCCATGTCAGCTGCGGGACATACAAATAAGTAGGCTGATCATTAGGACTTTAAAATAATCTTATATGTCTCTATCTTGTCATTAAACATTAAAAAAGCACTATAGGCTACATTATGTAAGCGGAAACTGTAATTCTGACATTTTGTAAGTATTATACATGAGTTAAGACAAGGAAAATGTATGCCATGTTGTTTATTGGGCAAACAAAACATAACAGCATTTGGCCAAACCTCGTCAGGGCCCAATCAGTGCATTTTTGTCAACAGAGACGATACAAATATTACAAAACTACAATGGTATCTACATACATCCATCAATGTTGTATTTGGATTTGTTAGTCGCGGGGTCAAATGAATAATGCTGCCGCATAGGATTCTCGCAATGTCTTCCCATCTGAACAAAAAAGTTAAAACTCCAAATATGAGAACTACCGTATTAGCCTACGTTTTAAATAAAGACTTAACAAACTAGGGTAGGTTATGCTGGGCAATAAGGATTGCTAATATACGTCATGAAACGCATAGAATTGTGGGTACGTTTGGCCAGGTCGCTGCTTGCTGCTTGAAAACAATTGAAGTCCAAGCAGCAAGTAGCAAACTGGTCTAGTACGTATTGAACATACAGTAGCTGTAAGCGGTCAGTTAGCGGCTTCAAGCACTTCAAAATCACACCAAATGCAGCGAGAGGAATTAAACATTGTCGGGCCATACAGACTAAAATTAAATAAAGACGCAAAGACAAGGTATATCGAAAAACTCAAAGGAGTCAAAGGAGTTGATCCCTATGAGCACAGCGACTGGTCCAGGGACATCAGCCTGTTGCCCAATTTCCAGCATCCATATATCTATGAGTGTACATGTCTATGCTCGCGCCGACTTGTTTGTGCCGCGGATTCCCAAAATGACGTTTATGACATCACATTAGCAATCTCTATAGCCAGGTAGTCTACTGCCAATGCTAACTGTATAACTTAGCTATAATTTCCTTAACTTGACCCTGCAGATTTTTACAACAATGCATTAGAAATTCGTAGCCTATCTTATAGAATTAAAAACAAACATGTGTGAGATACTTGGTACAATATTTACCTCTTCTTAAGATTGAGTTTGAGAGACTGGTGGCTATAGATTTGATCCGATAAGGCTACTAGCTGGCGGCGCGCGGCAAGGTTCTCTAAGTGAACGACTGGAAGAGAACATCACCAATCATATTGCATTTAGGAATCTTGTGAAAGAGCGAAAAAATAACGTTATTAACCGGTTACCATTATTTTAGGGAAACGATTCTGATCCGGAACATAATTTTTTTTAAAGTTTCTGGTTTCGTTTCTGTTCCTAGCAAAACATCAAAAGTTTCTGGTTTTCGTTTTCGTTCCGTGAACCGGTTCAAAGCCTTGGCCTCAGCATTATAGGCCTTGAATAGGTCACCTTCACCATGGTTTTAATCAAATACAGACGGTTAGCCTATTTCTAAGAATCCATTAATCAGTTGTATCCATCTACCCCAACTATAAAGTTGTAACTGGGAAATTTCAAGTCAGAACTATTCGTCTTTCGAGTCGTCTGGACGGCAGTATTAGTTTGCAGAAAATAAAGAAACACACATTCACAAACCGATAGACATCAAAAACTGTTGATTTTAGAGTGGATCATTGATTTAATTTCCCATTAAACAAATAGTCTAACTTAAACTACAATTTAATTAAGGACAGCTGGGGCCTTGAAATGGCCTTCGTCAGTGAACACATTTGTTTTTCTTGGTAGCCTGATCATTAGGGACCAAAAAAGAACACCCACAGAACTGTACCACTGATTAATTTGCACCTGTCGGTAGGAAAGGCAGTCTCATCCCCTGATATGGTGTTTGAGGTATTGCTAAAAGACTGAAGGAAAACTGCTCAACAATGCTCAACAAGAAGGAAGAACATTTCGGTGTCATTTTCTCCCTCTCTGTACGCCTTTTCATCAGTCCTTTGTCCGGTCCTCATCTCCTTTGATGTGTTCCTCGATCCGATTTATAAGACTGGGTGACATTTCATTCTCTCACCTCACTCTCTGTGCTTTTAGGTGCGACAACGGTGTTACTCTGAGCTCTTCAAACTTTACAGAGATAAATGCTACATGCTCCCCAGATGCTGGGTAGCATTTGGAGGCTGGATCAGTGCAGTTGATGAGCACCATATGGAGTCCCATGTCTCGGACTGAATTGCCAGCGTTCACAGTTTGGGCTGTTGCTGCAGCGCTGGGTAGCTAGTAGCATTCTCAAAGCTTTTTTTCATGTCAACCCCTACATCTCCTCACACATCTGTCCTTCTACCCTCTCTTTTGTAACTGTTTAATCGATTGTGGTCAGGCCTAATTTGGAAGTTAGCCATTGGAATTATTGTGGAAAGGAACAGCAGACAATGGCAGAAGACAAAAAGGAATTAAGGTCTATTTTAAATCATGCCCCTTATTGTTTTCCCCAGTCTTTATCCTTGTCCCTTCATGGTTCAGGCTTTTTGTTTCTCACTCTCTTAAGGTGTCATCTCTTTGGCTTCCATGAGATAAGAGAATTTAACCACTCTCTCCTTCTCTGCCTCTTCCAGGACAGTGGCAAATTGATAAACTATGGCCACTGAAGCTGTGCTGTCAGAGTAATAAACCGGGGTGGGAATGTGTCCACATGCTTGACGTCGAAAGGGGTCACTCTCTGCCCCGGTCATGATGAACACGGTGCTGTGCGGGGCAGTGCCATTTTGGCATCTACTGCACGGGAGAGCTTGTGCGTGTGCCAACTAGCCATCACCTTATAAAACCCTGAATTACAACGAGGGCCTCAGAACCGTTTAAACTGGATATTTAAGCAAAGAAGCCCCTTACACACCTATCAAGTATCACCCATTTGCAGTACTACACATTGCTGGCCAGGAGCAAGGAGGACAGTGAGGGATAATTTTTTGTTTTGTTTTTCTTTTTTACTCTTTTTAGAATTTTCTTGAAAAAAAAATAACCAATTAGGAGCAGGGTCGGGTAAGCCTTCTCCATCAAACATTTCATTAAGGATTAAAATGAGCCGGCTATTAAAGCTGCTTTCTAAGAGATAGAAGCCTCTCAGCTCTTCCAATTAAAAGGCCACATACCATATTCAATGTCCCTGGTCTGCAGGGAATAAGAGAGTATTAAAAGTAGATATAGGTGGCTGCAGTGGGTGACATTAAAACAGCGGTAAGGAGTTTTCGTCTGAAACTAGTAAGCTAACTACCTTAAAGCCATGCATAAACCTTCCAAACACCACCAACAGCCCAGTTGGCAATAATAAAAGCTTGCTAACATGCTAATTGGAGGATTTTGCCGATGTCATTGGCAGTGTCGCGCTGTGAATGCTTTTTCTACATTTTCGCAGAGTATTCCGGTCCAGAACACAGAACTACATGGTGCATATTCTGTATAGCTAGTGGGAACGACACAGATGTATCTGTCCTTCACATGGCCAGGACCACAGAGATGCTACCTAAACTAGTTTCCTATAGAGACCTGCCTGAGAAAATGTAAAATTGTTTAATGGTTTCCTGTTTTTTTATTTTTTGTTTTCACTTCGCCTGGTTCATTTTATTTGTCCATGCTCCAACCTTGTTCCTGTTATCAGATGGGAAATGCAAAAAAAAGCCTCTTAACTGCAGCTGCTACTTGAGAGAGAAGCCTTCCTGTGAATCAGGGCCATGTTCACTCTATGCCCTTGCCTTTTTTTCATCTTAATTAAGACCTTTACAGACAAAGGTTGCTTCAGGCTGTGAGACATTTTGAACATCTGTGGGCTCCTTGGAGAGACATTGCTGTAGACATTATAGAAACGGGGGGAAAAAGTACAAATATTTTTATTAGGCTTGGCCTTGTCTGGGCATAGCCACAATGGATTTTCACAGTCAAAGCAGGCTGTCACACAAATGGAGGTGAGATTGAAGCAAATATTGGCAGAGTGGTTTTTTTGAGCTGCACAAACCTGAACTTGGACCAGGAAACGTGGCAACCAGTTAGAGTGGATTTCAAAAAACATTTTCATCGTATGCAAATGTGAGGTTGCCATGTTTTATTATGGAAGGATTTTAATCTGCTGCCTGGTGATGATTTAAAAAATGTCCTTGCGGTTGGATGGCATTCAGTTACCACACATTGAGTTGCCCTCCACCTGTCATTTCAGGGAGCACATCTCCTAGATTGTGAGGTAGAAATCGACTGTGCTGCTAATCCCTTAGTAATCAGCCAAATCTACTTGCTCTTTTATGACAAAGGAACGGCTGATATTAGGAATTCCCACAGAAACAGAGGCTGTATCCAGTTATGAATGCTGAGGCAGATGGACCATTCAAATGTTTTAAGGGAAATTATTATACGGTTGGTTTGCATGACAGGAGTAGCCCAGCGCTGCTTTTTTCTGAAAAAAGTGTGATTTCATTTGTAACAGCCTCTCTCTTTTACCTTAGGGAGACCATGCAAGACCAATTTATTTCCACTGGCAGGATACAGAATGCATGTCTTGAGTTAAATTGAAGCATACAGTACGTCCTCAATCACATATTTAGCCTATTGGATATATATATATATATATATATATATATATATATATATATATATATATATATATATATATAAATTATACATTGCTTCAATGTGTGGCTATGTTAATGGCCTCAACGTTTTGCTCTACAATGTTTTATTTTGTATGAGAGAGTATAAAAACTAGGAGTTGTTTGTTTTGGCTGGGTGGATGATTAGACTGCTGGGTAGTTAGAGACATACAGATGTAGAAAGCTACATTTAAATGTGTTTAAAGGTGGTGAGCATCATGTCAGGTTAAGAACCCATCCTCCTTGTAACCAGTCCTCAGGTTATTGCTGTTACATATCTGTCGGTTTTTCACCTGGTCACATTCAAGTGAGTCTCATCTCTGTGCCCTTATTTATTTTAATCAGCCTTCAAAGTGTATGTGCAACGCTCATTGGAAATTGAGTTATCATAGTTAGTGGCTTCAGTGAACTTGGATAATAATGGTGTTTCTGCAAGAGTGTAAAAGGAATTTGGGCTTTTTAATTGACATGGGAGAAACAACTTTGAACACACGTATGATAGTGGGCATTCAAGTGGCTAATACCAACACCAGTGCTGGAGCACAGCCTACAGATGTTCATCTTGACATTCACTGGCTTGTATGCATTACATTAAAACAACAGATGGGAATAGGTTAAAGAGAATAGGTTAAAGAGTGTGTACTAATGAAGAGAGAAGAACAAATAAGTACACCATTGGTTCTGGCCAATCAATTAATCAAATATGCTGTAGTTTTAGATTAACCAATAGGGGGAGGATATCACTGCGATTAATAGTCTTACTTTACTTCTATTCTTAAGTTCTTCTATTAAGTCCATTCAATTAATAATTTGAACATACAGTATTATCATGTTGACTGTGATTTTAAAATAGAGCTGTATGCGGTGTAATCCCTACTGAGTTTACTCACCAGGCTTGCCTTCTAATTCCAAATGACTAATGGCAGTAACATTATTAGTGTTAATAGGCTTATTTCCCACAGTGGCCTGATTTGAAAGTCACATTGTGGGGATGTGATTATTTTGCGATGCATCGCTATGGGCTAATCTGGCTTGCATGTGTTGCTTATAGGCAAGCTATGTAACATATTTGAGAATCCGATATTGTCAAAACACCAGCTTTTTAACACTCAGAAAAATGTACATGTATAAAAAAAACAATCATGGCAGAAGCACACAAGCAAGATATTGTCACTTTTTAGACTCAATTTTTATTTAATTATTTTTTTTGCCAGCAAAGGAAAATAACATAATTCAACTTCTCTGAGTTCCTGCATATAGTTTCCCCCAAATGCGGACCTATTACCATTTCATCTAAAAGGCTTAGTCACAAGAACCCCGTTGAGGTACTCTTCACTGTGGGACTTAGGTAAGTGCCATGTTTAAAATGTCATCAGTTGGACTGTAGGTGTGGAGAGGGTGGGGGGGGGGGGGAGCAGGCGATTAGCGTACAGGGGCTTTTTCTCTCACTGAGATGAATCATACCCCACTGAATTAAATCAAATGGGTTTTAAAGTGACTGAGCGAATGGGTAGGAGATGCCGAAACACGGTTTACAGATCAAGAGTGCGGCACGCATCAGCTCCTTTCCCAAAGGCAACTTGTACAAATAACCACACAGCGCAGCCTCGTCCACTTAGCCAGAAATGGGCTCTGCAAGAGGCTCTTCTCTTTCTCATGTGAGTAATGCACCATAATGAATCACTCCAGGGCCCCTGGTAGAGAAGCACCATCAGACCTGAACTAGGGTTGCGCTATTCAGACTTCCTCCCATCCATTGTTTCAACCTCGTATGCAATTCCACCCCGGGCGCTTGGCTAGAGCTTATTTCTCCAGGCCGACTCTTTTCTCCACAGTTTTCTCTCTCAGCCCGTGTCTTTCATTAGGCGCGCTATAAATGTTTCTGCACCGAGAGGTCGTAGCATGGTCATCATTAGTCACCGAAATCATAAGTTTAGTTAGGGGCTGCCGAAAGGCTTTTGCGAAGGCAGCACAAAAATCCCACTTATTCTCTCGCCACGACTTCAAAAGCAGGAGCGCAAGCTGTCTGGTTTACAGAATTAATAAGCGAGAATAAGAATAGTAATTCAGAGGCCGCTGAGAGAAAGAACAACATTGAAATGCAACAGTAAAACAGAGCAACAAGCGGTGGGATGTTTAGGCAGTGTTGACAGTGGGAGTTGTGGAAGATGAACATCCCCTGTACCCGCTGTTGGTCTGTTAAGGTGCTGGTGTTGACCCCCCTCTGTGGATGTGGCTGGCATTCTATATCTGCGCTACAGATGGTGTTTCTGAGACCCGCGTACCACACAAGAAGCATCAGGTCCAAGGAAAAAAAAACGTACTTCTAATTTCTAGTGAAACTTGCCTGATAGAAGATAGGCTTTGACGATATATAGGCAAACTGCTATTTTTGCATTGAAACCATCCCTTCACCCTATAAGGCAGAATTCAGTCTGGGAATGTCCATGTTCTGGATTTGACTGACATTTGTGACATTTAAGCTCACTGTTTATTGTATTAACAAATACTGTTTATTCATTAACCATTCATATAACTACTTGTGCGTCATGCCATTACATTAATTAAGATCTTCCAATTGGCATATCTATTGTTTGGTAATATTGTAGGTAATTTAATATATAATGGTGTCAGATTAATTGTGATTTTTGCAGTATTTATCACTCAGACACATATACATGTAGACCTTCCAGCCTGGTGTTTTCTGTCGTGGTAACATTTTTTATGTCCTTACAACCCTAACCCTAAAAGTGAAAAAAGAGAGAAAGGAAAGAAACATTTGTCATAGAGAGGGACTGGTTGAGAAATGAAATTAGTTCGTTATGGTATGGTGAATAATGTGCATAGTGTTAGCAGATTAGAAGATGTTAGCAGATGTTAAAATTTCTGTTATTTCAATAGGGGAAGACTGAAGCATGCTAGAACAAAGCTGAGAGATGGTCTACCGCATACATTGTGTACAGAGCATGACTTAGCCATGATCCTGCAAGGAAAGGAAAACATAAGCGTTGTGTTGTATTTAGAGTGCTTTTGAACTGTACTCGTCGATATCTGACAGTGCACTTGCCTCCTGTTTGTGAGAGCCCTGTTGCGAGAGAGTGGCATCTAAAAGCACCAAAATCCATGTAAATCAGGCCAACACTTTGGCGTTGAGGGCTCCAGGGAGAAGGGAGGGGTGGGTGCTTGTGCACAGAGGGCGGGGGGGAATGGAGAGCTCAGCCACCCTTCAACAACACTCCAGCTGCCAAGAACCTCATCTCTGACTTCTGCCTTTGTGCATGGCTGCGAGAATAGTGTAGATGTATTCTACTGCACGGGTCCTATGCTTGCACATCTGTGTGGTGTGCATCTGAATATATATTTCAATACAATATAATAATTTTTATGATTTTGATTGTTTGTGCATATGTGTGGGTTTATGTGTGTAAGAGAGAGATATAGAGAGAGAGAGAGAGCATGCAAAGCAGTGTAGTGAGTAAGCTCACAGCTCATTTACTGTCTTAATTACCACACTGCTATTCTAGCCGCACAGTCCACACCATGGATTCAAACAGCATGAGCAAGTTCGGACATAAAAGGCGAGAGGCAGGGGGTGGGGGTTGTGTGTAATATAGTATTGTTCTTTGTGTAATTATTTTTGGGAGACACACCGGGAGTCAACCTATCATTACCCATTTATGAAATGCACTGTGCGTAACAGGGAGATCAGATGGACTAATGGACACCTATCTGATTCAGGCTCTTCGGGCTCTTTCTCCATCATGACACTTGAGCATTTGATTCAGCTTGTCTGCATGTATAGGATCCTGCACTTTGCCTTTTGAAGTTCATTCATCGTATGTAACAGTCCTGTCACTGTGCGCCGTTTTCTGTAGCTCGGATTCTAAAGTCTGGGTTTCTCAGGATCCTCTGTGCTGTGTGGTTCAGCAGTCCTGTTTGGCGTAATGTTAATTCGTGAGACTCATTCATCACCGAACCAATAGACTAATTCTGCTCGGAGCGATTTATCACCCTCCCCCTTCTGGGAAACAATATGAGCCCCACGTTTCGTTCGTCTGAGTTTATGTCCATGCCAACCACTCCCATGCCTGGGCCCGCGTCGGAGATTCATGGTCGGTGGGGAAAAAAAATGCGGTGCCATAAATCGCATACATAATGAGTCTGTGCCGTAACAGACAAAGCACTCGGCTTGCTGAGATGTTCACTATTTCCTCCCCCTGTCTCTCTCTCTCTCTCTCTCTCTGTCTCTTTTCTGACGTTACTCCCGTAAATGTTCCAGCTGCATTGAGCGAGACAAGCTGCTGATGTTAGACTTCTCCCGACGTCGGGATGATTTGTCATGTTAGGGAACGCTCTGGCAAGGCCCAGGCGCGGCAGAACACAGGGAGAAGCTCCATCTGACACTCCACCTCCTGCCTCCGCTGGTGCCGTCAGGGTTTTATAACTCCTGTGCTAGACATATGGATGTCACTCACTGGAAACTGACACAGCAGGTCCAAAACTCTGCATCACTACACCGTGGAACTGAAAATAGGATTCCTAATGTTCCATAATGTTGATTGCCACAGAAGACTAGCACAAGTGATTCTCAATGTTACATATGGGCAAATATATGAGCTATATCCTACAAGTACAAGATGAAGATCTGTAGGTAGACAGAAATGGAAGACCTTTGACATAGGTGGTCCGACTAGGACTAGGATATGTGAGAAAAGTCTGCTAGAATGGCTTTTGCAGGAAGCTTTGAAGAGCTTGATCATATAGATGGCCTCTATTCAGTCATCGACACTACAGGGCGTTAGTTGTGGGGCACGAGACAGAGAGGGAGAGAGAGAGAGAGAGAGAGTGAAAGAGAGTGAGAAAGAGAGAGAGAGCGCGAGTGAGAGAAAGAGAGAGACAGAGAGAGAAGCATCCTGAAGCCTATGACATTAGCTGGCCCGGGTACCAGCGGCTGTTATTGAAATATTTATACAGATTTTATGAG
>NC_137927.1:13751631-13756631 GCF_963457725.1 Sprattus sprattus
TGTGTGTGTGTGTGTGTGTGTGTGTGTGTGTGTGTGTGTGTGTGTGTGTGTGTGTGTGTGTGTGTGTGTGTGTGTGTGTGTGTGTGTGTGGAGGTGTGGAGGTGTGGAGGTATTCACAGAGTTTTGTCTATGTCTGTATATTTCTCTTTGAGGTGGGATGTGTGCGAGGTTTAATGAAGAGCAATGTCAATGCCTTTGCGTTGGATGTTTGTCAGACTGACAGCGAAGTCGGCAATTGTCCTTCTTTGTTCCCCTCTGTAGGACAAACACCCATACCACTATGTCACTTCCTGCCTTCAGGTGCAAGCGGTTTGACTGTGTGTTGGTCTGAGTTACGATGACGAGTCGACCACGATAAGACATTGCCATAGGCTTTTCATGAGTGGGAGCAGATAACTATCTCTCAGCCCGTCTGCATATTTCTTATCAGCAAAGACAGCATGACAGTTCCCTTCAAAATTCCATCTAAACAAAACACTTCATGGCGTTGAATTTGAAAGTATATGTGCGCTGATTATCCTTGTGTTTTCCCTCCTACCCACTGCAATTTCGGCGTCCCCTTCAAACTTTGACAATTACACAGCATTTAAAAAATGTGATTATGCAAGTAATTATCAGTGCTTGTCACAATACAAATGCAGTGATTAACAATGGAGTATGCAATTAGTATGGAAGAGGTATTAGGTATCGATTCGACGACTGCCTGATTTGGGCTCAATATATTTGTTCTGAGGTGTACTTTGCTATCACGCCTTCTTGCTTTTCCAGGTGTTACACTGGTGTTGCATTGTTGTATTGACTTATTGTGCTCTGTACTCTTCTCTTCTCGTCTCTTCCTTGCTTTCTTTCTCTTTGTTGTTCCACTCTGTGTTTCTCTTTGTTTCACCATCCCCACCTTTCTCTGGTTCATCCTCTTTCTCACTCTCTTCTCTCTTTCACATCTTAACACCTCTTTTTTCTGTCTTTCTCTCTGGCTTTCTTTCTTTCTTTCTCTCTCTATTTTCACTGTCACCTTCTTTCTTTGTTTCATCCTGTCTTCCTCTCCAATTACTTCTCTTCTCTCTTATACCTCTACACCCCTCTCTCTGTATCTCTGTATTCCTTTTTTCTCTTCTCTTTCTCTCCTCTCTCTCTCTATATCTCTCTCTCTGTGATCCAGTCGGGCGGCTCCCTCTGCGGAGTTCTCTGTGGACCGCACACGTCACCTCATGTCCTTCCTCACCATGCTGGGTCCCAGCCCCGACTGGAACGTGGGCCTGTCCGCCGAGGACCTCTGCACCAAGGAGTGTGGCTGGGTCCAGAAGGTCGTCCAGGACCTCATCCCCTGGGACGCCGGCACTGACAGCGGGGTCACCTATGAGGTCAGCACCACTCCCTACCCCTCACCACCTTTCACCCGTCCTAAGGCCGACCTGTCTCTTCCTCCTCAGGTCTAGCCATGTTTGCCCTGTCGACGGAGTCACACATGAGCACAGATTCATCGACTCGCTGGTTTGGGGTTTTTAAGGGAAGCATTGGCCTGAATCACAGAGTTCATGGTTAAACCAGTTGAACTGCGTTGGACCCCGCCTGTTTTTTTTTCTTCTTTCTGTCTTTTATGGGACAGCCTTCGGCTGCAACTCTTCACCTCATCAAAGTCTCCAGTCAGCATGGTATTTCAGATGGGACACATGCAGAGATGAGAGCAGAGTTATCCCCAGCAAAAATGGAGATTTATTGTTAGACACAGGACAGATGGCTTCTCTGAGGAGTCTGTTGTTTCTTGTGGATGTGGGATGCACATCGTGCTCATATCATGCTCCTTCCTCAGATCTCGCCGTCTCTCGGTCTTCTCATCGCCCTGCCTAACTGCGCCATCTACTGGTCTCTCTGTGCACTGGCCGCGCAGAGAAGCAGGCAGCAGGCAGCAGGCAGCTCCCTCATTAACATAGACCTGTAATCCCCCCCTCTACTTCCCCTCACATGGATGGATGTTTTTCTTTCTTACTTTTTTTTGTGCCCTTAAGTGGAAAGAAGTGGGAGTGAAAAAACCTGCCTCGAGGGGGCTTTGATCGAATCCTCTGCACCGTTCTTGGCTAAATTCCCCCCTTTTGGGAGCCACGGGGGGTGATGTTTCACCCGGCCCAGCCTATCATTTACGGGATGGGATGTTAGGTCATACTCAGTGGGGTGTAGATGGCTGGGTAATTTGCACAGGGTCTTTTGCTTCCTTTGCTCCCCCTCAGGCTCTGTTTGTTGCATTAACCTCCTTTTCGTGACCCATCCCCTATTGACTAATAACAGGACGTCTCTCCCTTTAAGCCCTAAGACTTAAATTGCAGTCTCATATCACTGTTCAGGTCTTTATTTTATGCTGCAGTGATGGAGGTAATATTGAGAGAGCTTTTATTTTAGAAAATGTCAGCTCCAACAATACAATATTGATGATCTATCCTCAGGCCTACAATAAGAAACACATTTTATTCAAAAGAATGGGCATTTGCAAAGTAATTTAGAGACGGTGAAAATTAGGGGAATCCAAAATGGACTGAATGAAGCAGTCATACAAAAAAGACATAATAAATGTCACTATAACCTTAACTTAAAGCACAAGTGAAACCACTAGGCTAAGGCATAGTAATGGATTTGTGGTTGCCTGATAATTGCCTCTAACATATCTGATCTTCTACCAACCCTCCTCTTTGTGTGTACTTCCCCTCAGTCTCCCAACAAGGCCACCATTCCCCAGGAGAAGATCCGGCCACTGACCAGTCTGGATCACCCTCAGAGCCCATTCTACGACCCTGAGGGGGGTGCAATCACGCCCGTATCCAGAGTGATGGTAGAACGCATCGCTCGCAAGGTCTGAGCCGCCTCACGAACCGAGAGAGAAATTAATATTTCACCAACATTCCGCATTTGTGTGTGTCAATTTTCTTCAGATATTTTCAAAAAGGTGTTTGAAATCAGCCCATGAAAAGCTGAAATTCCCCTTGATGTAATATTTATACATTATGCATATTTGATTGTACCAAGGGACACAATTTAATTCCTATAGGTAGTTGGAATTGGACTCACATGGTATGTACAACACTGGGTATGGACTCAGCCAGCTGATTGAGATGTGATGTGTCTCCTCTGTTGGGCTTTGTGTCTGGAGTACATTTCAGTGTGTAGCATCTGCACAGCCGCCAGACAGGCTTGGAACACACGTACCACTGTGCATTGCCTCGTTAATGCCAAGCTATCTGAAGGCCTCCTCTATAGATCACTTATTAATGACCCGAATCAGTGCACCTCTGAATGCATACAGCAGTAGGAATGAACCTTCTGCACATCTAAGGTCTTACATCTTGCTGCATTACTGATGGTGATCTCTTAGAGGGGTATGAAAGGTTAGATACTGGATACTGGCTCAATGGCTTCTTTTGCTTTTGTTGAATGGGGTGGGAATTTTCCCCAGTGATGTGATGTATGTATTTGAATGTTTCCCAGGGTGAGCAGTGCAACATCGTGCCTGATAATGTGGACGACATTGTGGCCGACATCGCCCAGGAGGAGAAGGAGGAAGGTCTGCTGGTTTTGACATTTTTCATCTGTTTGCCAGCAGAGTGTGAAGCATTGATTGCATTCTGTCTTTTAGGCATTGAAATGAAGATTATATTTCTCAAATGACTGTAGAAAATGCTGCTTTAGTGTCTGGAGATGGTATTCATTTCTCAGATGTTTGTAATTGACTCTTAAATCTTCCAAGTGTTTGGAGCAGAAAATCAGTTCTTCTGTTCATCACATTTAAATGTGTTTGTATTCCTTTGATCATCTCTGCAATGCCGTCTGTGTAGATGACACGCCCGAGACCTGCATCTATTCCAACTGGTCCCCGTGGTCGGCGTGCAGCTCGTCCACCTGTGAGAAGGGCAAGCGCATGAGGCAGCGCATGCTGAAGGCCCAGTTGGACCTGAGCGTGCCCTGCCCACACACCCAGGACTTCCAGCCCTGCATGGGCCCCGGCTGCAGCGAAGAAGGTCAGGGCGCTACTTACTAAATGTCCTTAAATACTACTGCTTCATGAAATGGTCTTGTAAGAGACCCCTAGACTCATTTCACTGGACACTATTACACTGTACACTTAATGAATACTTTTATGAGGAAAAGGCCATGTATATAAAGCATTATATGGCCATATTACCTGCATTCTGGTGTTTTGTCCCTTTACAACTATTGCCAAAGCTAATTTGTGTGATACATTGTACAGGTCATTCCAACTCATGTTGCCCCAGAGGTCATTTATTTACATGGTCACCCTTAGTTATTACTGCCTTCGGGTTTATGTTGAATTATACACAAGTGTGAGGCAAGGCTTACCATAATAGTGATGTATTATGTCCTCTGAAGTAGCTTTTAGCTTACTCCAAACTCTGTAAAATAATGGCTTGAGGTGCTGTTGGCTCACGGAGGGACCCTACTAATAACATCCCATGGTAATAATGACAAGACATTTTATCAGATGACAAAAGCTGTGAGGCATTTACACACAAAGGCACCTGCATCGATTCCGACGCTGAGACACACAAAGGTCAAATGTGCTATTGTGAAGATTTTATGAGCTGGTTGGGGATAGATGAATCTGGTGCTCATTTGTGTGGTAGCCAATAAAAAAAGAAGGGATATTATAAAAACGAGAAACTGCTCTGGAGATGTCCACATTTGCACCTCTTAAATATTCACACAGAAGTCTACTATAGTTTCCCTTGAGCCGCTATGGTATTGTAAATATTATAGTTGAAAACTTTGGGGAATATGTGATTTGAAATTGGATATTATGTAGCACTACGGCATGTGTGATTCTCTGTCTTTAAGAGTGCTTTCACATTTTATGTGCCACATAACACGGCAGATTCCGTCATTGCAAGCCTCATAAATGTGTTTGTCTTTCGCTTTGAGATGTTCAGACAAAACAGTCTCAGAAATCTTTATGGGGCCCAGTGGGGAGATTTTCCCTCGGCCCTGGTTCCTAATGG
>NC_137927.1:13761631-13949131 GCF_963457725.1 Sprattus sprattus
ATCATGGAAGCAGCGTAGGTTAGACTCTCATTCTTAAGTGGGCGACTGAACTCATTGAACAGACAACAGAACAAAACATCTAACTGAAAGGCAGGCAGTCCATGGTCATCACATGTCACTGCCTCTCATCTTGAAGTCAGATTCTAGACCTCTATCAGCACCAACTATAGGTCCCTGACAGTCAACTTGGTTTATGTGGACACATTTTCACACATTTCTCTGTTATTATTTTGCTGCAAACTAGATCTGTTGCATACACCTTTTTTGCAAAATGTATGTAAACTTGTTGTGGTGTTATATTATTCAGAAATAATGACAGTAGACTTATATCATTTCATTGAGATATAGAACTGTTACATCCTGTGATTTCTTCCTAAGTAGTGTATAATATTCCTGAACTTAAAGCACAGGTAACATGCCATTCCAGCATTTTATATGCCTCAAAATGTTGCTGTTTTTAGGACACACACACAAACCTGTTGTGATTTTTACCCAGCAGAAATAAAATGTAATGCTCCTCAACTAAAACCTTTTACATTTTTGCATTCTTTTTACTTTTCCTGGGGGTTGTAGTTTCTTTTTTATAAGAATGTCACCCAAGATTTTTACCAAAGTCTTGTGTAGATGTTTTCTAGTTGTCTTTTTCTTTTATCTCTCCCGCTAACACAATGATGAATATTTTGGAATATCTCGCCTTTACAATAAAAGTAAATGTGACACATTATCTTGTATCATTTGCCAGGATTTTTCTCACATTAGAAAAAGACATTTGTCTTGTGACAGTTATTCTATCATCAGTCCACAAATTGATGCTCTTGAGTTTAATCCATTATTTAGCGGTGTTATTGTCCATATTGAATACCAGTTTCATTAAGACCATAATTACATTTGCACAGTCCAGTGTTTATATGATGGGTTTAGACAAAAGCCTAAAACAAACGTGGTCTAATGATCATTATCCAGGCTGCCTGTGTTGGCGATGGACTGCACTTGATCTCATCTGCCACAAGATGGAGACTTTAAGCAGTGAAATCAGATCGTCAGTGTAGAGAACTCTGGGCTGTTATGCACAGTATCACCACAGCATGGCAGCAGACAACAAGTACACCGCATCTCCAAACAATCCACCCATCTCTGGTGCGATGAAGAATAAAACGAGAAAAACCCACATTTCAGACTTCCTGTTTTATCAGCCCTCTAGCCACTTCTCCCACTGCCACCCAACCCATTACTCTGATGTACTCCTTCAATCACGTTGTCATGGTGACCAGCAAATTGTTCCTATCCCCAGCAGTGTTCCTCTGCAGTCTTTTCCAGTCTGCGCTTGCCCCTCCCGGTTAACATTAAGGTGACCCAGCCAAAACACAGGCCACCATTGGCACGCAATTATGCAACAACGATGCGATAGGGGGAGGGGAAAGGGGGGCAGGAAGAGGAAGAGGGAGGAGTTTATCTTCAATAAGCTCTGTGAGTTACTGTAGGGACGGGAAGAGTTAAGGCTACATGAATTAAAGAAAACTGTAGAAGGCTAACTTCCTGTCGCCCCAAGGCTACCGCTAAGTTTAGGTTTTAACATTCAAACAAAACTTCAATCACTTTTAAACTTCCACGGCGGCCTCTGCAAGGTGGAGCCTCATTAGTGCTATGGCTGCTTGTCTCAATGAGCAATTGCAAGCTCTCCTGGTACTGCCACCCATTTTAAGTAGATGTGCAATGCAAGGCTTATTTTAGGTTGGTGGCAGTGTTCCACTATGTGACTGGGGTTGCAATATGATTAATATCCTTAGATAAAGCTCAGCTGTGGAGTTGCAGGGATGTGGGTGAATAATTCAGAACTCCTGTTGTAACATTATACATTTCTGTCTCCATGGTGACATCAGTGCACACCCCCTGCCACACACACATTCACACACTATCCTCAGCATGCATAGACTCTGACTCTGTATTTTGCCATGAACTGTCATGGCAATTATCTGCTGGCATGCACATAAAACATCTATGGATCTGGCATCTCCTTTCAGATTTGATGTGTGCGTGGAAGCATTGCTTAACGAGGCTCTCAGCTCCTCTTTGTTTCTTTGCTTGTATAGTAGTGATATAACCATCACCAATAAAGATTTCCATTTCTGATTTGTGCTTTTCAGACAAGAAGAGCTTAACATGCAAGTTGCCCAGTGAGCATGCTCTGCCTCGATGGTGATTTGAGAGCTGCAGGACAGTTTAGTTTACTCAAGCCTATGCTAAAACTCTCATGTCCTTTCCTTGAATTAGAACATCAACATAAAATCATCTGAGTCAATGTAATTAGTAGATAAGATTGATTAGACATTTCAATTTCAGTATACAGTATACAGACTTTTCCATTCTAGCATAGCTCAATAACCTGTTTTCTGTCTGCAGCTACTAAACATCTTGACATTGCAGAACATAATTATTGCATTAGACCACACTGATCAATATCAATCAATGTAATGAACCCACAGATCATGCCAATAGCTTGGGCAGCAGGACCACTAGTTGATTGATTGGTTGTTTCTCTGTTTTTGAGAAAATTATATTTGGAAGTCCACTCTCAAGGAAGTGTATCCCAATGACAGGAATAAGCCATGCCATTAGCTAAAATGAACTCTATGAATGCTATAAAAGCTGTATAAATGTAGTTTCTGTATTGCTGTGACGATCTATCAACATACCTCTTTATTCACCAGAAATAGGCCAGAAACATAAACTCAAAAGTATGTATGTATTTTGCTTGTCATTAATGCTTTTATAGCTGACATGATTTCCTTCCCCCTGAATGGATCTATGCATAATGAATATGCATGTATGTACATAACACATTGTGTAATACGCCCATTTCAGTAGTGGAATTTAGGTGCCATAGTTGTAATACGATTAACAAGTGGGAGCCTATTGCCAAGAGGTCAGGTGGGAAAACAAAATGCTCAATTTGAAATCAAAATTCCCATGTACCTCTCCCTTCCTTTCATTATACCCAGTGAAGCTTCTCCTGGGAGCCCACTTTAAGTGGAAGCCATAGGGATAGCTAGAATAACAAGCTGTTATGAAGAATTCATCATGTGCCATGTGGTGCGTGGCACATTCCAAATGGCATCAGTCTAAACACATACATGATTTTCTATCCAACTGTATACTGAATTAAATAAAACATGGGCCTCAGAGTGCATATCAGGATTATGCATATCAAAGACTACAGGTTTGTTATGAATGCACCTGACGTTCCACTAATACCAGTGTAAATTGGTGATGAAAATTGATTGGATCAAGCAGGGAAATCTTTTCACCAACAAAATCCTTCACTAAAGAATTAACTTTCGGTGTATCTCACATTGAACATTTTCTTCCATATAATTATCTTTTCCACAGCACTGAGACGAGAGGCAGGGCCTTGCAATCTTACCTTGATTAATAATATGCATCTGCACTAAGAGGAGCTAGTTGAAATTCAGACCACACACACACCCTCACACACCTTTTCCAAGTACAATCAAAACATGCCACAGTAGATGACTGGCAACGCCTGCATGCCTTATCCTAAAAGCTCTGATTCAATCAGCAAAGCACTAACATACAGTACCCATTGCACAGCTCTTAGAACTGTGCTTATAATGACGATAATCTATAAATGCTCTAACCGTGAACCTGACGCCTTTCTCTTCTGCCACTAAATGCATGCAATCAACACAGGTTTACTTCACCATTGAGATTAAAACATGATTTGTAACAACAAGTCCTGAACAATTTCACCATGTCCTGCAGTATGCATATAGTCTTGCAGTTAATGATTTAACCAAAGGTTTCATGTGGCATTTCATGCTTTTAGTTGGTTGTTTTTCATATGGTGCTCCCTACACCACTAAAACTCACAATTCATAACGGCAAAGAAGAAGAAAAGAAGAGGCCAGGACAGTGGATGGAAAAATTTGATTAGTCAAGCATTCTGCCCAGTGTATTCTTTTTTAGTTTATGATCTGTTCTGCTGATAAGGATCCAGAAATCTCTTCTGCTTCGATCTACAGCTCCATTTTAATCTTTGAAAACAGGCTGTGAGATGCCCCAGAGTTTAAAACAGGGATATTTGAATGCCAGTGACGGAAAGAGGGATGAGATAACTTAATTTTCAATTTTTTTTGGACAGGATGGAAAAACTGTGTGGCTGGCCTCTGTCTCAGCCAAGCCATTAATGTGAACCTGAAGAGGAAATAGAAGATTCCGTAAACTAATAAGCCATGGGGAAAAAAATCAATAAGATGGCGAGCACCATGGAGGCTATCGCACAAATTTATAGACTTCACTGGAGGTTCTTGGCAGTGTAAATTGCATTTTTGTGTGATGATGATGCATGGAGTTAAGGAGAACGGGGTGTGGGTCAGAGATATATGCTTAAATTAAAATGTGGAACAGAATGCATTGTAGGTCTACATTATCTGTGGTCTTATATTGTTGGTGGTGAGCTGCATAGAGCTCTCTCTCTTTCCATACGCCCATAATAAAAACAGGACGAAGCCTGCTGTGCTGCCTGACACACTAGTGCATCACAAACTCCTTTCAAGACCAACAAAACAACACAATACAGATTTATACGTTAATTTAGATTTGTAGGTAAACAATTGATAGGAAACAGTATAAGCTCTTGATATGGTGCTATTGTGATGGATTTGTTTGAGTAAGTGAGGTATTGCACTGTCTTCCCGTATTGCATGCTTCTAAGTAACAAATATATGTCGCTTTTGTTGCTTACCATGTCACATAGTAATAAATCAGTGACAGTCAATAAACACTAGAATCATTAGCTTGACAGTACATTTTATATCCATAATTGACGTCCCAAATGATAGCTTTATAGCTTGTTTCAATCATTCTTCATCTTCTCATGATAGTGGTATAATCTCATGGGAAATACCCATTCAAGCAAGATTTATCCCCAAATTTAATTAGATATGGTGTCTGCATTTTCCTCTTCAGTGATTGCTTTTCATTTATTTTCTTCCAATTTTGTCTGCTCTAGCTGAACATACACTGGCAGAAGATTATCGTGCAAACATGAGAAAATGAAACCAATGTATTCATCAAAGTTAGAGTGAAACAAAAGTAGATTATTCCCTGGAATACACTGGACAGTAATCAGATAGTGACTTTTACTCCAGGAAGCACCAATTAGCAGCTTCAGAGAAATGTGATGCGAGACATTTGCACTCACACTTGATCTGGTTGTTGGCTCTTCACAGTGGACAGCATGAATGAGAGAGAGGGGAAACAGACTGATAATGTGTGATCTGTACTGAAACTTAACTTCAATCAGGATTTTTTTCTGTCTTTGCCTGTTCCTGTGGTCTGAGTTACATGTGTCTTACATTAAATGTCATCACAAAATTACAGACTAAGAGTCCTTATCAAATGTTCTACTTACCACAATGGGAAGAGTACATCTCTATGGAAACCCATGGAACTAGCAGTCAAGAATTATTGCATCTTAGCAATGATTCTTGACTGCTGGTTCTAGGGGTTTCCATAGAGATGTACTTCCCCCATGAAGGTAAGTAGAACATTTGATAAGTACATTATATCTGTCATTTTGTGTTTTCTTAATCACTTTTTATGCTATTGCTCGTATTGCTTTACCATAAATAATTCCTTATGAGAACATCTTGTATTACATATGCAGTTGAGTCCCTGCGTGCAGTGAATATGTGAGTAAATGCATAGGTTGTGCATGATTTCACCCATGTACGGATGCCTTGTTGAAGCTATATGGATCAGTGCATCTATTGTTTTGTCAGCAGGAGGTGTGAGTTGCTGGGCATGTTAAAGCACAAATGCAACACCATGTTGGATGTGAGTCCTTGTTCATTTTCTGTGAAGACTTGCATACTAAGTGAGGTGCCTGACTCCAAGTGTTGAACGCGTGGGCTATTAGCATTGTGCAAACTTAAGGTTCAAGATGGTAATCTTTCTGTTGTAATAGTCTGATTAAGTTGCCTGCCTTCTCACTGATGAGCAATTTGAATGTTATTTTGTTGATTATGCATAATTTCCCATTCATAATGAGAAGCCCATAAAAAATGAAAAAGAAAAGAAAAATGACTATTCATATGTTATTGAAATCTTTAAAAGCAATCACATAATACTTAAACGGTTACCATGACAATGTGTTACATTTGCATGCCTTCTTGGTCACATAATAAGTCAAACTTCTTTTTCATATCTCATTAACTGTAGCATCAGACACTTGAGACTATGTGAAAATGACATGAAAGTCTCAGAAGCAATGAAATAGCGTACCAGTAGTAAAGTAAATATACAAAAACATTATGGTTTGAGTATCAAAGCCATTTAACCGGATATTACATTTTCTAACATGCCTAAGTCTGCCATTAGAAACACAAATGGAATTGATAGTCCATGATATGGTCATTAAATATTGATGTACTGTATATGATGCGCTTTCAGCATTCATCTTGCATTGCATCGCATCCCACCGGTCTCATGCTAAGCTTATATTCCTGAAATCCGTTGTCGTGTGAATGATCCAACACATTTGCCTGTGGCTCGAGCTCCATTGTGTGTGTTTCCATGGCAACGGGTTCACTCAAATCATAGTAGTGCTTCTGCCTGTGTGAGGAGGTGTTGGTGTCTGTGTGTGTGTATGTCTGTCTGTGTTTGTGTGTTCATGTGTGTGTAGGTATGTGTCAATATATATGTATGTGTGTGTACGTGTGTCTATGTGTATGTATTTGTGTATTTGTAACAGGGAGCTGAAATCCCACACAAGAGCAGAGGAGGCATTAAATCCCTCCGTGTGGAACCGAGCAATGAGCCATGGTCACAGTGAATCAGCGAACCAGCGTGTAGGAAGGAAAAGTGCAACCAAATCCCCTCCACCAGGTGAATCCTGAACACTTCACAGACTCAACAAAAGAACCTTTAATGCCTTAAACGTCCACCCACGGCCTCGCACGGAACCAAGGAGAAACAATTCTTCCTCCTCTCTGAGCGGGTTTTTATACAGTTTCAGAAATCTACATTCCATGCCTTAGACAAGTTTTTGTTTACAGTCTTGGCCTACCATGACATTTTGACCTTTTTCATCCACCTACAAACAGCGTCTTCCATCTGAAGCGCTCCAAATGCATCTTCCATGGTGGAAGGTGCACAATAGCTCACTGAGATTGTCCATTCAGCACTGCACAGGGCTCAGGACTCAAGTAGTTTGGTTGAAACATAGAGGGAAAGAAAGAGAGAGAGAGAGAGATGAAGTGTGTGCAACGCTTTAGCATTCAGTTCACCAGTCACTTCCTCCTCGCACATTCTTCACTACCGTGCCGACTCTGCGTCCTCTCATGCTTTTAACCGGCACATGAAAGTATGTCTGGTGACAAGTGCTGCCAGATTTGATCAAGGCCCTGGTGTCGGAGCCAGCATCCTTGGGAACAGTACAGCACTCCCTGCAGGTATTATGTCATGAGTGGAGGAGGAAGCCAGATAGACCATGCTGTGATTTTCTGTGTTGTATAGATTGTGTTGAGGAGAACCCTACCTCACCGCTTCTATTTCTGTTTGTTGTTTTTTTATTTTGTATCTTTTTTTATTTTGTGTGGACTGTAGCACTCTCTGTTAAGTGGTTTGTCTGTTTGTGCCAAACGAAAGGTTAAATATATAGATATAGCAAGGATGTTTGTGCATGCATACGGTAAATATGTTACATTTATTTACAGTGTTTCCGCATTTTGGCCTTGATTTCAAACCATTTACAGATTAAAAATTCATGAGAGGAAAGTCAGACAGTATACTCTTGACCTCATCTATTCCCAGTCCCCTCCTTTCAGAAAGGGTCTAAAAGGCCTGTTTATTTATTTATTTATGTATTACTTTTTTGCCAGTTGGTTTGCTCTTTTAGTAGTGACAGGAAGATGTCAAAAATAGCAGAGACTCTTAAGGAATGATATGCTTTTCTATAATCATGGTTGGCTCTGCAAAACCCTTTAATGGCTCAATTCTCAAAGCACCCTCTCTATCTCTCTCTCTCTCTCTCTCTCTCTCGCGCTCCCTCTCACTCTGTTTCATTCTCTTGCGCTGTGCATTTCAGTACATACTGTACACCATTTTAAATATTCACACAGTTTATTGGCCTGGTGCATCGAATACCTATTAAATGTGTAATGCTCATTTTCACTAAATGAAATGTTGGATCTCTTGTTACATATTTTCCCTGTAGCAGCCATTGAACAGGCTACTAAGATGTTTATGGTGTTTCCTGATCATTTTCCACTGCAGTCTCAGATAATTAGCCAGCGGAAGCATAGTAACAGGGCTGGGAGGAAGGGAATAGGTATAACCACAAGGAATATAACAAACAAGCCTGCTCAGGTCATGCAAATCTCCATATCCCTTTTTCTTTATCTTCATCCGCGGAAAACATGCACTTGCACATGCAACGCTTATACACTTACTCCAGACGTGTGTATTCTGTGGCACAGTCCTTGATGAATTGTGAATGATTGTAAATAGACCGGTGCTAGCATTTTCCCCTGTGCTGTACAAAGTAAATTGGTAATAGCAAATTCGAAGTTTGTACAACAGCGGAGTTATCATCTGCAAGCAGAAAGAAAGAATAATTTATTAGCACTCTAGTGGAAAATTCTCATTTGGAGCTAATCACCATCGAGGATGACGTTTCTGTGAGCCACAAACGCTGAACTCTGTGTTGACTTAGTCTTGCCCCGCTGTACCTGCGGAAGATGTATCTGAAGGGCATTTGCATGAATAATTTAAACTCATCGCCAGCCAGGCCAGCACTTGAATGTCAGCCCTCTGTTAAAATACAATGCATGGCTGTACTGCAAGCAGGGGCAGCGTGTGCTTGAAAAGCCCTAAAAAGAGGGAAGCTGTTTGTAAATTCATGTTGTTAGCACTGTTACTATTTTTCGCATCAAGATATAATTTATTAAACTATTTTTCGCATCAAGATTCTGTCAACATCTTCTCAATTATCCCCAGTAGGGCTACAGAAGTATAATAAATGAACACACAAACAGCTTATGGAAAATCTCCATGCCGCCTTCCCCTGGTTACAGTCTGTTAGCCGTCACTTTACCTTTCCTCAAGAGACTGTTGTCGGTTGGTGTGCTTCTTTGTTTACTTGCTTTTCAGGCTGCATGATGAAACAAGTACAATATCATTGCTTAACTCCACAGATGTGTACACCTTTAGAATGTGGCTCAGGGTCCACAGCTTTTATATCTCAGAACTCCTGTTTTGTTTAGCCAGATGGTTAAATAGAATCTCAGGAAAAAATTTAAATTTAAAGTAGTTATTTTTGCATGCTGTGATGAATCATACCAAAAAACATAATCTGGAGAAACTGCTCTGCCTCCCATTGTTTCTTAGCGAATCTCCCACTGCACACTACTGGGGAGGGAGAGAGGGGAAAAAAAGAAGGCAACACCATTCCTTCAGCCTGGAAATGCCACAAGACAAGCTCAACAACATGATGTGGTTTCTGAGACCCTGAGCTTGAGATGTCCGTTTCCATAGTAACAAGCATATAGGGTACATCTGGAGATCGGGCTGGGGGGAGCTTACACCCTTCTCTGAGTTTACCAGCAGGGTAATCCCCAGCGACTTCCTGAGGTTGTGGCTCCAGTGATAGTGTTTGCAGACAACACCTCCCAGTCTCTCTTTCGCTCTCTCTCTCTCTTCCTCTCTCTTTCTTTCTCTCTCTCTCTCTCTCTCTCTCTCTCTGTCTCTCTCTTACAGACAACAAGTATAGGTCTGTGAACCCAACCACAAGCACCATTAATGAACTGATGTTGAATTCCATTGACTTCTCTGAGATGTGGTGTGTTACGCTGTGCTTGGCTTTCAATTACTGCAATCAATAGAGTAGCGGAGAGTAAATGTGCATCTATTAGCGGTAGGCACAATTCCTTTAAGAAACCAACAAGTTTCACCCAAGCAATTTGTCTCCACTGTTGTCCTGCAGAATGCAAACAGTCTCGGGGTTCTGCTGCCCTGTGCTCTCTAATTGGTCTGTTATGACATGTTCTGAGCAGGCAATCTGTCTTGTAGTTTGCGTTCTGTTCAATGGCATTTTTGAGGCCCTTGGGGTGGTAAAAGCAATGTATACTTCCTGCCCCTCAGTTTCCATTCAATGAGTAATTTATTTCCCCCTCACACTGCGCTTCTCTTTCTTTCTCTTATTCTTAATTTGTTTCTTTCTTGCACACTCACTCTCACTTACTCCCACACACACACACACATACAATTAAATACACACTTGTTCTCTTTCATTCACACACGCACGCACGCACGCACGCACACACGCACGCACACAGGCACAGGCACAGGCACAGACACATGCGCTGTCTTTTCCCACTTGGCCACTTAAAGTGCTTCGCAGTGTAACAGTGTCAGTGGAGCCGCTGTGTGGTTTTATCGGGCTGACAGGGAGAAGAAACAGCGAGGGATTCGCTCACTCACATGCTTATCACACATCACCTACTGAGCAACCGCAGCTACATCCTGCCTCAGAAAATTTCATTAGCACTTTAAACGAAGACCCTGGTCTTGTGTTAACACTGCAAGCTGGACTGATTGCTCTCTGCCACTCCTTTCTTGAATTAACCTATTTTCCTCTTTTCTTCCGCTAACCGCATAGTGACTTTACCCACCCTGAGATCTCAGCAAGTTATTTAAATAAGTGATGAACTACTGTTAAATTATTCATTTGTATATATACTGTATATATATATAAAAATATTCCTCAGTAGTTTTGTTCTTGTTAAAATAGGAAGAAACATTACTGACTTTAATGTTGATCAATGGGATTCGTTAATTGCAGAATTTCAATCTGGAACTTGACTCAAATACTCCTATAAAAACATCACCAGTAGGTAGCTACAGCCCCTTCAACAACAGCTTCAATATACTATTGAAGGGACCGGCCATTTGAGATTTATAGTAAATAAGGATATGCCAGTCAATAATAACTACTTACTGGCCGAGAGTGAGGTCATGCAGGTAAATATCAGACAGAGGCCGTAAGGTATCGACCGAGCGATAGCGAGGTTGATGCTGCGTGGCCGAAGTCTGATATACCTGCATGATCGAACGGTCGAGGTTAGTAAGTTGTTTATTATATGGCATTTAAGCTCTTTTCATTTTGAAAATAAATGGTAATTGTAAATAGAAAACATGTCGTTTTGTTCAGCTCTCAAGTCTTCTCACGACACAGTGTTTCAGGTGTTGCCTAGCAAACAATGACTTGCTAACTTCAAGTTACAATGATCAATAGAAAACGGACAACAGGGCTCAGCTTAAATGGCTTTAATTTACAGTTAAACGCAAGGTTTTTAAACTATAGTAGTCAAGTCTTCATCACTTTCAATAACATATTTTCGCTGCTTCTGAAGTCCTATAAAGTACTACCCGATATCAAAATGTTCGCGAATTCTGTCTACTGTCATGTTACCACGACATTCAACTGGTTTCCTGTTCTTAGATAATTTCATAATAGGAGTCCTGATTCTATCAATACATGCTCAGGGCTGTTGATATATCGCTAATTTTTAAGGATGCAATGTTTAGTACTTGGTACATGGTATCACTCATTTTTAAGATTGATGGGGTGTGCAATAAGAATACTTATCAGACCGCAGACCGGCTAGAACGTCAATGCGCGGCTGGCATGACTACCCATTAGCCAATCAGAATGCTCGTACTGTCGTTGCCATATAATAATTCAATTTATCTTATACCTAGTTATAATTGTTACTTTTACTTTGGAACTTAAGTTAGAATGTAGTTATTTCTGGTTAGAGAGAGATTGTCCTGGGGAAGGAGGTGTGACAAGTGGTCACTCCCTTCCCCCTTCAAAGGGCCTTGTCTCCAGGACCTATTTGAATAGATGGGAACACTCCTTAATATCAGTGTATTTAACAGACTGTCCCTCAAGGGATAATCAGATATTCTGAGGTGAAGCGCTGTGAGGGAGTGTGGATCTTTAAATCTCTGTCTCATACGTGTGGCCACCCATTGTTCAAGATTAAACCTGGATCGTGACTGACTAACTAAGACTGGTCTCCAATATATGGTATAAAACTAAATACTATTACTATGCACCGTAAAATGGTAATAAAATCCCTCTACCTATATAGGAAAATTATGTGATTGGCACAATTCCAAAAAAAATTGCAAATTCTACACATTTCTCAGGAAGCACACAACAGGGTGAAGGGAACCCTGCCCCTGCTGTTGGCTACGGTGTCCTTCTGAATGTACTGTTGTGTTTGGGATTGTTACCCCTGCATTGAGTTGTCAACCCCCAGAATCCGTAGATAAGTCCCTGAGCCCTTTTCATTCAGCGGGAGGCTCACCTCCAGATTACTGGCTTATGCTGTCACACTTTCTCAAGAGTTGCTTTCGCCCAGGCGCGGGACTGTGAGTTTGTGTCACCTAGATGACGTAAACATCATCCTCTCTCTGCGGTGTGTGTGTGTGTATCTCACACTCACACACACACACACACACACACACACACACACACACACACACAAACACATTCACACACTAACACACACACACACTGAAGAGTTACTGAAATAGAGTCTTATATTTCACCTTATACTGTGTGTTTGAGGCTCGAGCCGCCACACACCATATACCATATGGAGCTGAATTGGTTTTTAGCTCCATGCAGTCCAGAATAACCTCTGAATAAAGAGAGAAATGGAAATTTAATAAATGGCTTTCTGTGATGAGATGCAGCCATGCCGAGCCGACCGTTATTGCGCATCTCCACAGGGACAACGGACGCACTGAAGGGAAATTGTCCTTCTGAGGTGGGCTTTCCCAACTAAGAGACTGTTTGAACAAAAGGGGTTCAGAAAACCTAGGGCATATCACAGCTTTGTGTTGCTTCGAGACAGGGAATCAAGGTAACACAAAAGCAACAGATGCCAATCGAGAAGGGGAGTCTCATGAGGGGGTGCAGAAATGTTAACTGCTTTTGTGACCTTTCAACTTTCCTGAGGCAACACCTCACCGCCATTGTAACAGCTCTCATTCTGTTAGTGTTCCTCTGGTATGCCAGCGCGCTGAAATCACAGAGGGTGTGAGGTGATGTCAGTCATGAACCAGGTGTATGATGACTGGCTAATGGAATGACACCATGTCTTCTGCAGTATGTGTTGTCACTTTTTCACTGCCAGTTATTAACATGAGTTTTGGTTTTCAACCCATTGTGTTTTCACAAACATTGAGATGAGATCACAGGAAAAAAGGCATACATGTAAAGTTTGGTCTGTGGGTACTGGTAAGAGCCTTTCTGTTGAAAGGCATTCTTAACGCTTCCCTAGTTATAGTAAGCAACCGCACTAAATGTCTGTAGATGCGACAGTGATCCTGAAGAAAGGTTTAAAAATGGCCATGAAAGAGAACATGAACACAAAGGTCCCAGCATCCCACATCTTACTTCCCCTTTCACTATGGTAAGTTGTCTTTTCAGTTTGCTCATGCTGTGTAGATGCATTCAAAGGGTACCATTCAGAGTTCAGTAAAGATTATAGGTCCTTAGGGGTAGCCACGCTGTGAGGAGTCGCTGTCAACCTTGATGGTGATGGTAGACCTCTGTGATGTTACTGTTTGCAGTTAACACACATGCTTTGCGATTTGTACATCCCCTTTTTTCCCCCTAACGAGAGTCCCTGTCGCCTCTCTAATCTCTTTTACACAGCATGGGTAAATGTCAAGACACGATAAGCATACAGTATTTCCTTTTAACCCAGACAACCTGGCCGTGCTGATAAAAGATTTAATTAAGAAACACAATTAAGAGCTCACTCCTGCACTATCGTACAATTTGGCAGCCAATTTAAAGTTCAAGATGAGGGGGCTGGGGTGGGTTGTGGGCACCTTGATGTTTTGCAATTATTCTTTGATACAGCTGATGATGATCCGATTTTTGACAATCAGGTGACGCTTTTGTTGGTGACTGGGCTGAAGAGAAGCCATGATAAAGAGTAAGAAGGGAAGAAAGGGGGAGATACGTTGAATGAAAGGATATCAATTCGATGCACAGTATGTGCCCATCCCTGTCCCCACCTCTGTCCTTTCTTTAATCTGTCCATGGATGAACTTAATTCAATTTTTTAAAAGTGCCCTACTTCTTTGACATGGGAAACACAGGCAGATCTGTCACAGAAAGAAGTGGACACGACGATCTTGACATAGGCAACTGTCGATGGCAGTGATGTTATCAACTAGAGACACAAGACATAAGAATGTGATTCCGGCACAGCAGCAGGCGGCCATTGCATACCATAATAACCTATACAATGACATGGGTGCTTACACTTTGCTCTACGAAAGAAAGGTTTGGTTCTTCAACCATCTGTTGGATGAGCAGTAAATAGCATCAAACTAGGCACCGGACAGCAATTCTGAATCACCAACGACCTACTGACATTCTGGCACATATTGACAGACAACAACACACACTTTGCTGTTAAAATATGAATCAGTTCCATAAGAGTTGATGGTCTCCATTTATTGTGTGTAATGCAACTTACTGAGATTTAGGAAGCACTCAACCATTTTTTGTCTGTGTCTTACTCTTCTCTCCACGGCAAGAAATGGCTATCAAGACTCTTTTCGTGGTATCTCAGTGGTGGAATGACCTGCCTAGTGCTCTTTGACAAAACCAAGATACATTGGAAGAGTACCACAAGGCATTTAAACTCACTTCTTTTATATAATTATAGTTATTATTATTGGTAATTTACATTTTTTTGTGTCGTCGGGACAAACACATCCTCTAATTACCATAACCATTTTCATCCTTTGTGTCTCGAGCACAGTTGATATTAGTTAAATAATACATGTGTTTCATTTAATTCAATTCAATTTTATTTTATTTATAAAACGCCAGAACAACAAAATTGTCTCAGAGCCTAGAGCCTAGATCCCTTTGAGTAAGCACAATGCCAACAGGGGCAAGGAAAAACTCCCTGTTAATCAGGAAGGAACCTTAAGCAGAACCACAGCGCATAATTGTATGAAGGCTTGAAGGTTATCTTTTGGTGTATTGTTGTGAATTTTGTTAAACACAAACTATGTGTGTGCATGTGTTTTTTTGTAGATACATGAGCATGACAGCAATATTATAGCAGGGATATACTGTAGTGTGCTAGTTGCGTAGAGTTGATATGTGAGCTGACAAACATTACTGTAATAAACAGTATAGAAAATTCAAATCTGATTTAGGCCTAAAACCATCTACCTGTGCTCTCTTTTAGTTTATAATCTTAGCTCCAAACACATACACTGCAGCAGACTACATATCTGATGTATTTTGGGTAACCTGGGTTCCACTACCTACACAATGAGTGATGGAACGCTGTATTGTACCCGACGATTTGTCAGTAACTGTTAACCTTTGTTTCACTCAATACAAAAATAAATGAACAGGGCCTGGTCTTTAACTCCCACTATGCTGCCACCTATGTATGCAGTGATGAGTTTTCAATATATGTATTCCCCTCTTCTGTGTTATGTCTTATGAGTAACTCATATAAAATGTTGCAGACATGTGACATCAATACCAAGCCAAGACAGTAAAATAGAATTTACCATAAAAGAAAATGATTGAAGGTGTGTTTTGCTGTATCCACAACAGCTTGAACTGTTTTCTTTTCTTTTTTTTGTGGAACAGATATTTAAAACATACTGGAGGTTTTATTCTGAGCAGACACCTACGCATTCAAACACACACACACACACACACACACTCACACATTCACACACACAGACACACTCACCAGATTTTGCAGCTTGCTAAGGCTAGGGAGAACTACAAACCTTTAAACCTCCAGGAGGTAGCCATCCTAAACATACAGATGGTATTGTAGATTGTTTTCCACTGTGCCACTGTGCAGTCTCTCGTGATGAATTGAGCCAAAGCAAAGCAACAACGTGTGAAAGCCTTGACCGAGTAAAGCCCTTGCGATTACCGACACATTTATAAAATTGTCGGGCAGCGCTTTAAGAGGGGCCAAAGGCATTTCACTGCTAAGTACGGGGGAGGCTTCCCTTGGCTCTCGTGTCAGGAAAACGGTATCGGTGACAATGTGGGCAGCATGTTAACAAAGAACTGCAAAAGGCATTAAAAGAATGTGTGATTCTTCAAACTACTATTCTTTTCTATCAAGCTCTCTTCCCTGACAGCTCACCGTGTCTCAAAAAAAAGGAAGACAAGTAAACAATAGCAGTTAGCGGAAATGGCACAAGCAATTGCCATGGAAATACCTTTTAAAGTAAAGGAAGGTAATGTCATCCAACCTAAAAAAAAATCTTTTGACAGATTCATTTATCTTGCAACATTTACACTGTCTTTGTGCCAGAACAAAAACAAGACATCCCAATCATACCATACATTCAGAAAATGCATAGAAGCATACATAAAACATACAAAAGTGCTTTTGCCTGCCACAAGACCAAAATGAGAATTAGTGCTAGCAGGAGTCCTTTTTTGTTTCTTTTTCTTCTGAGATGAGGACATTCTCGGCAAGAATGAACATGTATTATTTACTTGACACGTTGGAGAGACAGAGGGCCAGCCCGCTGGGCTTCCTGCTGGCAGTTATTCTGACTGCTTCTTTAGTATGCCGTTGACGCTGTCATTCTCCAGGGGATCTCGTGGAGATATATAAACAAATATTTACAGGAAGGCGGGTATCAATGACTGCTTTTCCTCAGGGTTATCCAATAACCTGCAGCCCCTCCGGAGGGAGATCGACATTGACATACAGCAGCTGGCTTCTGTCTTCTTCCACTTTACAACAATATTGATTTTTAATAGTTCATTATTGAACACGTCAAGTTTGCATGTGTACATATTAAGTAATGCACAGTGAGTTATTTGGCCTCTTCCTGTCATTATTATGATCATCTCCCAGGGTTGGAAGGAATCAATAGTCATGCATATAAGAAGAGCGGGTAGGACTAATGAGGACAAATATACCTGCATTTACAATGTTGTATGCATCCAGTGTAGTGTACACTTTAATGACGGTTTGCAAGAGAAACCATGCAAGTCCTTCAAAGCATCATCTCTCATCAATAACTGGTAATAAGCTTGAGTGTTGCCAATAGCCTCTTTTTGTTTTCGCTTTGTATGTGTTCAATCATTTGGAATTTCCATGATTGACTTGAGGAGCCACCACACCCTCACACATACACACACATGGTCGGATCAACATGATAATGACTTAGGATGTTGTCATTTCTAGATGAATGATATCCAGTTTGAATGCTACACCAACAGAGATGTCTTTACAGACCGGTTACAACACTGCAGGATTTTAACCTCTTCCTTAACTTAAAATAAACCCGCTGAGAACAGTGACATGATCATAAATGCTAATCATGTTTCTTGGATGTTTGCAGCTAACTCCACTGCAATGAGCACATTTTATGGTGGGTTTGCTGTGACTTGCAAATAACATCAGCAATCATTTATGCAACCAGACTGTGAAAGATGTCATAGCCAGAGTTTGGTGGGCTTCAAACATAAACAGCTAAATAGGAAAAGTCTTTAATTGTGCTGTTATATTTCAGGAAGATTATTTTTATTTATTTATTTAGTTTATTAATTAAGAATTTAACAGTAGGGTCAGACAGCAAGATGAAATTGCCCAGAGTTATTGCTTAGCCAACCTTGAATTACTTTATTGCAGAAGAGTATGATAGGAGCTTTCCTGGCTGATATTGCTAGGCTGTGCTAATGGCCTTTTAAATATGTCTGGAGTGAGTTCATCGGGGTGTGCGGAGGCAGCTGGGGAGATGCATGATATGGATAACAGCCACACTTACAGATTTAACCTTAGTCCTGATTCAAATATGGTCTTAAAGTGGATACTTTACTCTTCTCTTATCTAGGCAAATGTTTTCAAAGACAGTGGAGATGCATAGCAGACTTGCTGTTACAAACACACAGGCACACATACAACCCCGACACACTAACACAAACTCTTACACAGACACTCACACAGACACTCACACAGACACACAGACCCTCACACACTCACACAAACCCTCAGACACTCACAAAAACACTTTCCTCTCACTGTGGGATGACGAATGTGGGGTGCCACAGGGCTTTTTGTGGAGAATTCCTGCCAGGTGTGAAGAGTGAAAGTGGCTTCAGCCCTACACAATACTAGTAATTTCCCATTTTCACACCTGAGTACAGACTCTGTACAGCAGGAAACTAAACATGCCACATTTGATCTCTTGTTAGTGCGTACAGGGGACAGTGGAGAGCTGGTGAGATTCAGTCTTGTAGCATCCTGATTGGACCTACAGGAAATCATACATGTGTAGTATCTCCATGAATTTTACATGGAAATGTAATGTTTCTGCTGTTGGCACTACAACATTCAGTTGTTTTTTTACATGGTCAGTATGTTTCATGTTCATTTTCACAGTGATGCAAGATGCTGTAGGTTTATGTTGCATTCCAAAGGTCACAAAACTTTTTTTATCAAACACAATTATCTAAATGCCACTGTTGCTCTTCTTGATTCCATTTGTTTTTAAATGTAGTAAAATGTGGTTAAGCTCATTCTGTGATTGCTTGTTTGTCTGACGTATTCTGGCATCAGATTCCTTTTAAATCGATCTTAGAAATTCTTGATGCATGGCAGACCAGGGAGCATACTGGAGCCCAGCGTTCAGCATGGAAGCCATTTGTATACAAATGCCATGCCATGGATTTTTATTAGATTACTGACATGGCAATCAATTGATCAAACGTTATTTGAGGTTCTTTGAAGTTGGATGGGTGACTCCCCATCTGCTCCGCGCTGTGATTTCCCCTGAGAAGGACAAGTGCTAAATCAAATCTCATTAATTGCATCTCACACATCACAGAAAAAGGTGTGGTATCTATTTGCAGCAAAATAGTTTACCAGATTTGCCAATTACCTCAGTAGCTAAGAGTATATCGGTGTATTCATTAAGTCTTTATCAATGCTACTGAAAGCTTTCGTTTAAAGTTGCACTATGCAGCAATTCGACACTTTTTGAGGTATGGATTTAAAGGCAATTAGTTTTGGTACAATCCTCAAATAAATTTTGATAGCATATGGTCATGTGGAGGATAGATAAACACCTGTGTCTTTCCCACTAGCCATCCAAGTTATGACCTATGTAGTTCTGTGAACTGGGCTGGCATACCCTGCAAAAATGGAAGAAAGGTTTTCACAGCACGAGATTGCTAGCTAAACTGGCAAGGTTCTATCAGTACAGTGTCAGATGGGATGTTGGTGGTGTTTGCAAGGTTTTTGCCTGCTTTTTAGGTAGTTAGCTTGCTAGTTTTGGAACAGAACTCCGTTTCGCTGCTTTAACTATAACCTTGTAACTATGTTTGGACGAACTCCAAAAAATAATAAGTATCAGTATGATTTTTCTTTTGGTTGCCCATGCTTATTTGTCTCATCTATTTAGAAAGTAATCAGTCTCCAGATTACTCCCCAGTCCATTTGCATGTCCCAACCAATATGTCAACCACTCGCCTCACTGTCAATAGAGGTTCAATGATTTTTGTACACAACATGGTCTTTAAAAATGGGACCAAAGCATCTTGTGTCCCATAATCTATCCCATTATACATGCCCTCCAGCTAATAGCTCTCCTGATACAGTCTGTTATGGCAGTGGTCCTGAGCTATTGCAGCTTGACTCACCACTATTTATCACTCTAGTCGTCGGCCCCATAGAGGCAAAACACACATCCTGGTTGCCCGGGGCATAACAGGAGATATTTGGAATGAGTAATCTAAATATATTCTTGAGTTTCTTCCTAAACCTTGGAGAAAGTGTGTGTATATGTGTGTGTGTTTTGTGTGTGTGTTTGTGTGTGGGGGAGTAGTGTTGATAAGAGGATAGGGGCATCAGCAATGCAATATATATGAAGGCTGGTGTGGAAGAGGCTATCAATAATAGAGGGAGAGTGTGGATGGAGACACTGGAGGGAGACACTGCCCACACTGGGCTACTTGGCATCCTCACCCTCACTTTAATGTATTCACTGGAGCCTGGGCGATGAGGGCTGGGTGATTAAGGGGCAAGGGGATACCTCTACTCTGGTGCGCTCAGGATGAATAAGCTAGGGAGACCCTGCTGTGGGGTTGCCCATTAGAGGCACAGCCAAGGTGATAAACCCCTATCCACTACGACTCAGCCCATTGCACTGCCTATGGGAGATGATGGTGGCTAGATATTCATTGAGGGGTAAAGGAGAGAGAGACATAGAGAGAGAGAGAGAGAAAATAAGAAGGAGAAGAGTGAGTGGAGATGGAGTGGGGGAGAGAAACACCAACAGGCACCTCTGGATATCAGTTGCCATGGACACTGAGTAAGCTGACTTGAGGCACTGAAGGAAGTCTTTCGACCTATGTCTTATTTTGCACTCACTCTCCTCTTTTCCTCTGCTTCCTTTTGACACTTTCGCTCACTCACACATTCACTCACACACACACACACACACACACACACACACACACACACACACACACACACACACACACACACACACACACACACACACACACACACACACACAAACACACAAATAGACAAATCCAAATATGCACCGTGGGCATACTCTGCCGGATTTGAGACAAACATGCACAGTAAGATACTCTAAGGCAGAGCTTTCAGATAAGGGGATGTGCAGTATATTGTTTCTTCTCAGAAGCACTTGCTTTGGATGCCAGGGAGCCTTGGTAAGCACATAGGGTGCCCAGAGCAATACTGCTTTGGAATGCATTTCTTAAAAAGCCTGGCAGGATTGGGAATGCTACACTAACTGCACAACTCCTTTTTTCCACTGATTTGCTTCTCCTCTCCCAGGTTGTGTGTGTGTGTGTGTGTGCATGCATGCATGTGTGTGTGTGAGTATGTTAGTGAGTGAGAGAGTGTGTGTGTTTGTGAGCAGACTAAGTTTAAAGAGCTACTCAGTGAAGATGTGTATTACTACTGTTATCAGGGCTGAGTTTCCCAATGATGGCGTCTCTTTGCCTTGTTATGAAGACTTGAAAGGTATACCTTACTGAAATAGTTAACTTTTCTTTGCGTGTTTCCCAAACCGTCTGTTAGGATTTTCCCTTTAGAGAAACCTTCCTATGTTCACCTTGAGAGGCTGAATCCATGTTTCTGATATCAATTGTTGTAATTCATGTAGGTTTGAACATGCGTGAGGTGAGTGTGATGGGCATGACTCAGGTGATAAAAAAGATTTTCCCAAATTAGGACGTATGTAGGCTAGATATTACTCATAGATTTGCATTCACAAGGAATTAAAATTGTAAAATACGATCACAATCAGTGAATATGTCCAGATCCTAAGGCAACTTTTGTAAGGCTGTTAGACATTTTTTTAAATTTGAAACTGTGTTAAGGTATGACAAAGAGTGGTCCAGACCAGCCCTAATGAAAGTATCTCCTACAGAAGGTATCCTCAGCTAAGGGGCAGCCATGGCCTACTGGTTAGGGGTTCAGGCCGGAAACCGTAGGGTGGCCGGTTTGATCCCCGACCAGTAGGAAAAATGTGGGCGGGGGAAGTGGAAGACCATTGCTCTCCCATGCCCACATCCATGGCTGAAGTGCCCTTGAGCAAAGCACCTAACCCCGATCACTGCTCCCCGGGCGCCGCCAAAGGCAGCTCACTGCTCCGGGTTAGTGTGTAACCTCACTTCACTGTGTGTGTGTCACTTCCCTGGATGGGTTAAATGCAGAAGTGGATTTCAGAGTGTGTGTGTCTACACCACCTCTGCCATAGAGAGGACTTTCACTTTCACTAAGAATGTTTTGGAAAACACCTTGAAATGTTAAGGTACAGCTTAGGTATAACTTATGAATGACGTAGTGGAAAACCTTGCTCAGGATAAGGATAATTATACGGAAGACAGAACTTGCCCTCTATAACTATTTGAAAAAGTACAGGTGCTGGTCAGAGAAGTTTCAAATATAATAAAACAAAGGAGAACTGCACACTCCAATCTCCAGGTCATATGTCTGAGTGAAACCCTTGCATTTAGGAAATTGTTCATCAAGAGTACTGTGCTATGCATGAAGGAATTCAATATAATTCTTGGAAGCAATGTAAAAGCCCAACCAAAACTATAAATACATACACTAGGCCATCACTTCAGCAGAACCAACAGGCTTAACTATACAACCCACTGGTTGCAGGAGATTGTACAACTACAGGCTGCAGCAACCCCCCAGCTGCCCATTTGACAAGGATCTGAGAGCATGCTCACACCGGCTCAGAACGTCTTCCATGTCTTTGGCGGTAGGAGGTGTTGCTCTGGTTCAATCTGTCAGTAGACTCTCTCTTTCAATTTCTATCGCCTCACTATTTCCATTATGTGTGTGTGTGTGTGTGTGTGTGTGTGTGTGTGTGTGTGTGTGTGTGTGTGTGATTGTGTGTGTGTGTGTGTGTGTGTGTGTGTGTGTGTGTGTGTGTGTGCATGTGCCTGCATGTGTGTATGTGTGTGTCTCTGTGAGAGATCTCTAATCCCAGTTCTTTGATTGCCTCAGCCCGAGCAGAGAGAGAAGAGGTGCTGTGATTACAGTCTCCTGTGGAGATGGCTGCCTTGCCTCCAACCCACGGCGATGAGAGGAGGGACAGAGTCAGTTAGGGCACACAGGTAAGGAGATCAGAATCTGAGCACTGGTGTGGCCTTTAAGTAGACTGGAGCAATTGACAAAAGCCTTGCAGGACTCAAAAGCACTTCTTCACATTCGAAAGGCCATCCATGTCCAGCCTGTCTAGTAGAGATGTATAGAACATGGGTTAGACATGGGATTTCATCATGTAATTGTGATTTGAGATTTCATATGCCTGTTTGTGCATCAGTAGAGGAATGTGAAGGGCATAGCATGTCAGATATCGATTAGATGATTAGAATTCAGTATTGATCTGTGTTCACGTATGTTCACGGAACACAGGTGGTATGAGAAACAGTTCAGAAGAATGTTGTTTCCTGTGCCTGTACGTACACATAATAAATAAACATAAACCGCTTAGCATCAGAAGGTGTTCGCAAAACAATCTCTCACTGCTTTTAAGGGAAATGCATTGGGATGCCATCTTTTGTGGTGCGCCTGACGACAAACATAGTAACTAATTCAGATTGGCATCATCTTTCAGTGCTCATTCCAGAGTGTGAGCATGTTGTGTTGTGTGTGCTGTCTGAATACAGTCAGCAAAATGGTTTTCACTAATGTATTCAAAGCCTTTGGCATGGAGGCAGTTTAGATGCATTCATTATTCATCACTGACTGCCTGTAAGACCTGTGTAATTGAGGTCCACAAGGTCTACTGTAGCTTTTGTTCCAATGGGCGCCAGATGACGTTTTCCCCTCTTTCCCCTTTTCTTTCGCAGTGCTTGAGGGTGCTTTTATACACCTTTAGTAAACTTGGGTCTCTGGGGACTGTTGGGTATTACATGATTTATTAATGTATCTCTCTAATCCAATGCTATGCCAGAGGCATGTTGGCCACTGAACCAGTCATTCATGGATGCTTTCTCTTCAGAACGGAAGAAAAGGGCTGGGAGTATTCAGCTGTTGTTATACTGTGCATGCTATCTCAGAGATTGCACTTTCTATAGCTCTCCCTCTTTTATTTGGTCCCTTTTTGTGGAGTTTTCCTTGCCTTGCAACGTTTGCCCTGCCCTGTCCTCCCCTATCAATACATGGTGCACTTCCCTCGGTTTGCCAAACAGGTGTTTGAGAGCGGTGATGCTTGGTGGTAAGGGTGCATGCATCTTCATTACCTCAGGTGGCTGGGGTCTGTCCACTTCTATTCTCTTCCACAGTCCTCCTCCTCTACTGCTAGTCCACGGCAAACTATTACAAAAAGAGGAAAAGAGAGAAAGTGACTGGAGAGCCATGGCTTATATTCTATCAACAATCAGTAGTGTGTCTGAAGTAATAGGTCACAATTATATTTTGCAGCTACTGTCAGCTATTTAATTTATATTCATCACTTTTGCTCACATGCTGCACACAAGCATGCATGTACACACACACGCACGCACGCACGCACGCACACACGCACGCACGCACACACGCACACACACACACACACACACACACACACACACACACATACAGAGAGAGAGAGAGAGAGGACCAGTCAGAGTCTATTTTCCTTGCACTATATATACCACATATTATGCATTGCATTCTGGACTATTGATGAGCGTAACATATGCAGCCATGTGCATAATCTATATCTTAATTAGTGTGCTTGCCCGAAGGGAAGCACAGTATTGTTATCGTCAAGTTTTCTTTATTAGTGTGCTTGCCCGAAGGGAAGCACAGTATTGTTATCGTCAAGTTTTCTTTATTAGTGTGCTTGCCCGAAGGGAAGCACAGTATTGTTATCGTCAAGTTTTCTTTATTTATTTATTTATTCTCCCCGTTTTTCTTGCAGCTAACTCCTCCTCGCCCGTTTGAGCTAGAGACGCCATTCAAACACCAAAATGTCCGGCCCGATCCGGTGCAGGTTGCTATGACTTTTCGTGGCGATACTCTTTGCCACTCCTTTTTTATCCCTCTTTTTCATCCCCTTTTTCTCTCATTGACTAACATGGGGAAGGTTGAGCCATTGTGACGTCACGCACTCTAGCCAACTGACATTAGATCAGTTGACATAGGAGAAGCTCTCTTAAATGCCAGAAGTGGTTAGATAGAGAGTGCAAAATATTAAAACGAATGTAGTGGCAACAGTTTCAGGTACAGTTTATACACCCGCTCTAACAGTGTTAACCAGTATGTGAGTAACGTGGGTTTTATTAAGGCATAGCGTGTGTAATGTGTAGCTATTTCATTCCGTTTGTTAACCTTTCCGGCTGTCTGTATACCAGCAGCAGAGCGGAGCATTTCACTCCCCTGCAATCTCGGAATGAAATAGCTACACAATACACACGCTATGCTTTAATAAAATTCACGTTTTACGAGACACCAACAGAGGCACAACCGACAAGTCTTACCATTGAAGATCTTTGACGTTCGGTCTGAAACTTCATCCAGCCATCCAGGTTAATCCAAGTTGTTATGGAGAACGACAGTTGCATCAATCATATTTCATTCAAACTTCACACTTCTTACATTGGACATATCCACCAGCCTAATTAGAATCTGCATTGTCTACTGAGCAGAAAATTCTCCATACAGTAGATTTCCCTTCGTTTAGTATCATTTTAAACTTTCCAGATGACTGTATTGCCCTCGCTCGTCAAGTGATACGTGTCCAGAAACAAGGCTCCTTTGACAGGATAGCCAGAGCTAGCATAACTGCCATTGAAATCCAATGGTAATGCTACCTAGCTAGGTATGCTAATTGTCGGTATCCATCGTTAACTCGTTAATCGTTAACCATCATGTCACTGGCTTTAATTTAAGAATGGCATGTTAGTAGTACATTTAGTAGTACATTTAATATCAGTACACTTGATTCATTACTGCTGATGTGTTACTTATATATGTTACTTATTAGCAGCTAGCTACCTAGCTAGCCACTGTGTTCCGATGTGTTTTCAGTTAGCGTTAGCGGCAAGCTAGCTACTGTAATAGTTGAGTTGAGCTTCAGTTAAGACGCTGCGTACCGTACTTCATCATCACATTCGATTATTTATTACAAACAAATTCGAATTCAGCTGTAGGCATGAGATCTGTATCTTGGAGACTAATTGCATCCACAATGTAAGTACTGCAAGCTAGACTACTATGCAGTTGACACAACACAGGAGGTCCCTGGGCCTGAGAAGGGAAGGGAATGAGTTTAATGTGGCTATAATATGGAATTTTAAATGTGCCTAAAACTAGACTAAATTGTAATGAGTTTTCGAAAACTAGACTGAAACTAAGAAGGATAACTATGACTAAATGTGACTAAAACTAATATGCATTTTTGTCTTAAGACTGAATCTAAAAATAGCTGCCAAAATGAACACTGAGATAGGGGACCCCTTAATCTGCAATTCATGGTTGCTAGCTCTAATCAGATGTACTACCTAGGCTTATAAGAGAAGACTAACTTTGTATGGCAACGAACACCAATAACTAGAACTAATTTGACAGACTATAAACCAATGTGATACACGTGCTCTCTATCTATACAGTAAAAGTGTTGCTTACGTTTGATACTACACCTACAGACTAACTCTAACTGCATTAAGTCTAACATATAGGCCTATCTTACAATAAACTTTAAGTAAAGCTGGCTATGTAACCGCATTCATTCTAATATTGTTGCAGAGATGTTTCCTTTTACCAAGATAGCAATTTCAACAATTCACTTAGCTCAGTAAGTCAGTATAACGAAACTCTGAGATACCCTCATATGTCTAAACGTCAGTGGAGCCAAAATATAATGGTTGAGCTTGGTTGCTTGCTAAAATATATTGGAAGAAGGCCCCACTACACTGATTGAGTAGATGTAAATACATGTTAATTCATAGGCACTTGTTCTCTCTGTCACAGAGCAAGCACACTCTCGCAGTTCGTTCACGAAACGCATTCTAGTTTATTTATTTATTTATTCCGTACGTTTTTCTTGCAGCTAACTACTCCTCGCCCGATTGAGCTAGAGACGCCATTCAGACACCAAAACGTCCGGCCCGATCCGGTTCAAGCTGCTATGACTTTTCGTGGCGGTACTCCTTGTCACTCCTTTTTTATTCCATTTTTTCATCCCCCTTTTCTCTCATTGACTAACATGGGGAAGGTTGAGCCATTGTGACGTCACCCGCTCTATCAGTCGTTCTCCATTCAACTGTAGGAATATTAAGAGACACCTTCCAGGGCTCTACAGTGCGAGTATTTCACTCGCATAAATAGGTACGTGCAAACTTGAAAAATAATTTACAAGCACAGTGTGCGAGTGACAGACAGTTGTCAATACGGCGCCAAAAAGTGAAGCATTCCATTGATTTCACATGGAAACAAGTGACAGGGTCGCGACTCCAGGGTTTTCTACGGGACCAACAGCAGCAGCATGGATTTACTGACATTTTCGGTATATATAAACACATAATATCAATTGGTAACTGGTGTGTTGTATCCTGTTTATGTCTGATACTTTATAAACATTTATGTTTTACGTTAACTTATTACACTAGGCAGCAGTATTGTGAAGTAGAGCTAGAAATGGCTTTGCTAGCTCCCATATTGTAGCTCACACCAGCAACTGCTCAATTTAGGACAGAAAGGAGTTTGGTAAATTAGCTTGTAACTGTCAATGATAACTAGTTATTAGAATATATTAGCCAACGTTAAGTTGACTTCAAAGGGGCAGTCGAGTGTTTAGGTTGTGTCAGCTAGCTTGGAAAGCTAGCTAATAATTTTTGATTGAAGCTTCACGTTAGCCTCTGTAAACGTTTAGCTAGCTAACGTTAGCTAACTATGAGGTAGCATATCCCAAGTAACTTGTTGTGACCGATAGCGTGAGTTAACATTAACCCGTGTCCTGGGAGTAATGATTCATGAGAGACCTTGAATCATTAGGTTAACTGAAAAACGTTTGAGGATGTACACACAGCGTAGCTGTTGTAGTGTGCTCAGTTTTCGAAAACTAGACTGAAACTAAGAAGGATAACTATGACTAAATGTGACTAAAACTAATATGCACTGAATCTAAAATAGCTGCCAAAATGAACACTGAGATGTATTAATTTTGGCAGCTATTTTAGATTCAGTCTTAAGACAAAAATGCATATTAGTTTTAGTCACATTTAGTCATAGTTATCCTTCTTAGTTTCAGAAGAGGTTTTTCATGGTTGCTAACTCTAATCAGATGTACTATAGGCTTATAAGAGAAGACTAACTTTTTATGCCAACGAACACCAATAACTAGAACTAATTTGACAGACTATAAACCAATGTGATACACGTGCTCTCTAGCTATACAGTAAAAGTGTTGCTTACGTTTGATACTAGACCTACAGTCTAACTCTAACTGCATTAAGTCTAACATATAGGCCTATCTTACAATAAACTTTAAGTAAAGCTGGCTGTTCCACATTCATTCCAATATTGTTGCAGAGATGTTTCCTTTTACCAAGATAACAATTTCAACAATTCACTTAGCTCAGTAAGTCAGTATAACGAGACTCTGGAACTATCAGGCTATGACCAAATGTAACACAGTAGACCCTTTCACAATAAACAAGCAAACAAACAAACAAAAACAGAACAACAAAGATACCCTCATATGTCTAAACGTCAGTGGAGCCAAAATATAATGGTTGAGCTTGGTTGCTTGCTAAAATATATTGGAAGAAGGCCCCACTACACTGATTGAGTAGATGTAAATACATGTTAATTCATTGGCACTTGTTCTCTCTGTCACAGAGCAAGCACACTCTCGCAGTTCGTTCACGAAACGCATTCTAGTTTATTTATTTATTTATTCTCCCCGTTTTTCTTGCAGCTAACTCCTCCTCGCCCGTTTGAGCTAGAGACGCCATTCAAACACCAAAATGTCCGGCCCGATCCGGTGCAGGTTGCTATGACTTTTCGTGGCGATACTCTTTGCCACTCCTTTTTTATCCCTCTTTTTCATCCCCTTTTTCTCTCATTGACTAACATGGGGAAGGTTGAGCCATTGTGACGTCACACACTCTAGCCAACTGACATTAGATCAGTTGACATAGGAGAAGCTCTCTTAAATGCCAGAAGTGGTTAGATAGAGAGTGCAAAATATTAAAACGAATGTAGTGGCAACAGTTTCAGGTACAGTTTATACACCCGCTCTAACAGTGTTAACCAGTATGTGAGTAACGTGGGTTTTATTAAGGCATAGCGTGTGTAATGTGTAGCTATTTCATTCCGTTTGTTAACCTTTCCGGCTGTCTGTATACCAGCAGCAGAGCGGAGCATTTCACTCCCCTGCAATCTCGGAATGAAATAGCTACACAATACACACGCTATGCTTTAATAAAATTCACGTTTTACGAGACACCAACAGAGGCACAACCGACAAGTCTTACCATTGAAGATCTTTGACGTTCGGTCTGAAACTTCATCCAGCCATCCAGGTTAATCCAAGTTGTTATGGAGAACGACAGTTGCATCAATCATATTTCATTAAAACTTCACACTTCTTACATTGGACATATCCACCAGCCTAATTAGAATCTGCATTGTCTACTGAGCAGAAAATTCTCCATACAGTAGATTTCCCTTCGTTTAGTATCTTTTTAAACTTTCCAGATGACTGTATTGCCCTCGCTCGTCAAGTGATACGTGTCCAGAAACAAGGCTCCTTTGACTGGATAGCCAGAGCTAGCATAACTGCCATTGAAATCCAATGGTAATGCTACCTAGCTAGGTATGCTAATTGTCGGTATCCATCGTTAACTCGCTAATCGTTAACCATCATGTCACTGGCTTTAATTTAAGAATGGCATGTTAGTAGTACATTTAGTAGTACATTTAATATCAGTACACTTGATTCATTACTGCTGATGTGTTACTTATATATGTTACTTATTAGCAGCTAGCTACCTAGCTAGCCACTGTGTTCCGATGTGTTTTCAGTTAGCATTAGCGGCAAGCTAGCTGCTGTAAAAGTTGAGTTGAGCTTCAGTTAAGACGCTGCGTACCGTACTTCATCATCACATTCGATTATTTATTACAAACAAATTCGAATTCAGCTGTAGGCATGAGACCTGTATCTTGGAGACTAATTGCATCCACAATGTAAGTACTGCAAGCTAGACTACTATGCAGTTGACACAACACAGGAGGTCCCTGGGCCTGAGAAGGGAAGGGAATGAGTTTAATGTGGCTATAATATGGAATTTTAAATGTGCCTAAAACTAGACTAAATTGTAATGAGTTTTCGAAAACTAGACTGAAACTAAGAAGGATAACTATGACTAAATGTGACTAAAACTAATATGCATTTTTGTCTTAAGACTGAATCTAAAAATAGCTGCCAAAATGAACACTGAGATAGGGGACCCCTTAATCTGCAATTCATGGTTGCTAGCTCTAATCAGATGTACTACCTAGGCTTATAAGAGAAGACTAACTTTGTATGGCAACGAACACCAATAACTAGAACTAATTTGACAGACTATAAACCAATGTGATACACGTGCTCTCTATCTATACAGTAAAAGTGTTGCTTACGTTTGATACTACACCTACAGACTAACTCTAACTGCATTAAGTCTAACATATAGGCCTATCTTACAATAAACTTTAAGTAAAGCTGGCTATGTAACCGCATTCATTCTAATATTGTTGCAGAGATGTTTCCTTTTACCAAGATAGCAATTTCAACAATTCACTTAGCTCAGTAAGTCAGTATAACGAAACTCTGAGATACCCTCATATGTCTAAACGTCAGTGGAGCCAAAATATAATGGTTGAGCTTGGTTGCTTGCTAAAATATATTGGAAGAAGGCCCCACTACACTGATTGAGTAGATGTAAATACATGTTAATTCATAGGCACTTGTTCTCTCTGTCACAGAGCAAGCACACTCTCGCAGTTCGTTCACGAAACGCATTCTAGTTTATTTATTTATTTATTCTCCCCGTTTTTCTTGCAGCTAACTCCTCCTCGCCCGTTTGAGCTAGAGACGCCATTCAAACACCAAAATGTCCGGCCCGATCCGGTGCAGGTTGCTATGACTTTTCGTGGCGATACTCTTTGCCACTCCTTTTTTATCCCTCTTTTTCATCCCCTTTTTCTCTCATTGACTAACATGGGGAAGGTTGAGCCATTGTGACGTCACACACTCTAGCCAACTGACATTAGATCAGTTGACATAGGAGAAGCTCTCTTAAATGCCAGAAGTGGTTAGATAGAGAGTGCAAAATATTAAAACGAATGTAGTGGCAACAGTTTCAGGTACAGTTTATACACCCGCTCTAACAGTGTTAACCAGTATGTGAGTAACGTGGGTTTTATTAAGGCATAGCGTGTGTAATGTGTAGCTATTTCATTCCGTTTGTTAACCTTTCCGGCTGTCTGTATACCAGCAGCAGAGCGGAGCATTTCACTCCCCTGCAATCTCGGAATGAAATAGCTACACAATACACACGCTATGCTTTAATAAAATTCACGTTTTACGAGACACCAACAGAGGCACAACCGACAAGTCTTACCATTGAAGATCTTTGACGTTCGGTCTGAAACTTCATCCAGCCATCCAGGTTAATCCAAGTTGTTATGGAGAACGACAGTTGCATCAATCATATTTCATTAAAACTTCACACTTCTTACATTGGACATATCCACCAGCCTAATTAGAATCTGCATTGTCTACTGAGCAGAAAATTCTCCATACAGTAGATTTCCCTTCGTTTAGTATCTTTTTAAACTTTCCAGATGACTGTATTGCCCTCGCTCGTCAAGTGATACGTGTCCAGAAACAAGGCTCCTTTGACTGGATAGCCAGAGCTAGCATAACTGCCATTGAAATCCAATGGTAATGCTACCTAGCTAGGTATGCTAATTGTCGGTATCCATCGTTAACTCGCTAATCGTTAACCATCATGTCACTGGCTTTAATTTAAGAATGGCATGTTAGTAGTACATTTAGTAGTACATTTAATATCAGTACACTTGATTCATTACTGCTGATGTGTTACTTATATATGTTACTTATTAGCAGCTAGCTACCTAGCTAGCCACTGTGTTCCGATGTGTTTTCAGTTAGCATTAGCGGCAAGCTAGCTGCTGTAAAAGTTGAGTTGAGCTTCAGTTAAGACGCTGCGTACCGTACTTCATCATCACATTCGATTATTTATTACAAACAAATTCGAATTCAGCTGTAGGCATGAGACCTGTATCTTGGAGACTAATTGCATCCACAATGTAAGTACTGCAAGCTAGACTACTATGCAGTTGACACAACACAGGAGGTCCCTGGGCCTGAGAAGGGAAGGGAATGAGTTTAATGTGGCTATAATATGGAATTTTAAATGTGCCTAAAACTAGACTAAATTGTAATGAGTTTTCGAAAACTAGACTGAAACTAAGAAGGATAACTATGACTAAATGTGACTAAAACTAATATGCATTTTTGTCTTAAGACTGAATCTAAAAATAGCTGCCAAAATGAACACTGAGATAGGGGACCCCTTAATCTGCAATTCATGGTTGCTAGCTCTAATCAGATGTACTACCTAGGCTTATAAGAGAAGACTAACTTTGTATGGCAACGAACACCAATAACTAGAACTAATTTGACAGACTATAAACCAATGTGATACACGTGCTCTCTATCTATACAGTAAAAGTGTTGCTTACGTTTGATACTACACCTACAGACTAACTCTAACTGCATTAAGTCTAACATATAGGCCTATCTTACAATAAACTTTAAGTAAAGCTGGCTATGTAACCGCATTCATTCTAATATTGTTGCAGAGATGTTTCCTTTTACCAAGATAGCAATTTCAACAATTCACTTAGCTCAGTAAGTCAGTATAACGAAACTCTGAGATACCCTCATATGTCTAAACGTCAGTGGAGCCAAAATATAATGGTTGAGCTTGGTTGCTTGCTAAAATATATTGGAAGAAGGCCCCACTACACTGATTGAGTAGATGTAAATACATGTTAATTCATAGGCACTTGTTCTCTCTGTCACAGAGCAAGCACACTCTCGCAGTTCGTTCACGAAACGCATTCTAGTTCCATCAGCTGCTTTATTTTGCATGTACTGATGGAAAACACTTACTGCTATACCCTAGAACCTCGAATAAAACAGGCTCCAGATTGGACAGAAATATCAATAGGAGAGGATGTTTCCCCATCCTGTGGCACGTATAGATTAATCAAAGGCAAAACCATGGAGCAGCTGTTTGCACATGGAGATAATTTGATGTCTATTCCCTCCTGTTAGGGGCAACAGATGCCCTGCTGGTCATATATTTATAAGTAAAAAGATACAGCACCTGGGCAGTGTGATGTGCTTTGTCCAAAACTAATTGGAAATTGTCGAAATAGGCCAAGTAAAGCTTTATTAATAAAGAAAGAGTATGAAGTTTAAACACTGAGGTGCTTATTCCTATCGCTTCTATCAAAAAATGATTAAGCTTAATGGTTTGTGATCCAGTGAGAAATATTCATAATGTTGCGCACGGCAAGTTGAAGGCGGATTGGAGAGTTGTGTGCAGGGGCTACACGTCATAGACGGAGAGACTTGGGCTCGGTGGGAAATGTGAAACGGCGGAAAGCTCAATGAGAAATAAGTGAGCGACGCAAGCGCTGTTCTTTCAATCGACATGAGCGCAGTCATTTCAGCACCGCGGTGAGAGCGGACAGCGCAAAGCAGTGTGTGCCTGAGGAATCAACCAGTGGCACTTTCGATTGGGACTTCGTTGTGAAATGCGGCGGACAACAATCTGAATCAAAGCGATCAACTTCAAATCTATATATCTGGTGGGATAATCGGAATCGCAGAGTTTGTGAGAGATAAAAAGGCTTCCCCTTGACCGTATACACTCGGCACTGAGCAACAATGTGGTAATCTGCCGTCTCAGGTGCAGCTTGACTGGTAAAGAGTGTGGGGATTGGTGTCTGTTCTGGCTAAGGAGTGGTGTGGTGTGGTGCTGCTGAGGAGCCCCTCCATTCAGAAGGATGCTCGTGGGAAATGCCTGGAGACAGAGAGGACGAGATTTGTCAAAAGGCACTAGAACTGTTGTCAGATCTCTGCTCTAAGGGCGAAGTACAAAATGAAAATTGTTTGGATTTCATATACCATTTCCGAGACTTGGCCAGACCGAGGTACTCAGACTCAGGTAGGTGTCTGTGATGCTCCGAATTTCGCAGTGCCGGCACTGTCCTCTTCGGTGCTACCATGTAGCCTATACTAAAACCACTTTTTGACCATGCCAAAGTCACCTTTATCTGTAAATTGTGTAAATGGTATTGGCAACATACATTGTAAGATCACGAAGTGAAAATAAAATGTGCGATGCATAAGAATATAAATTACAATAGACTTGTTGCATTGACCCTCACCATTCCTCCAGTAAGGTAGCGGGTGTGCCGTGCTTAGCACCTATGCTATAGCATTTCATATCTCTTTACGTTTTGCGGACTACATTTCAATTTCACGTATGTAAATTAATTTAAACGGCATGCCAAATTGCAATTGTTCTCATGAAGATAGAAGGAAAGGAGGAGGAGGAAGTTGACTGAAAGACAAAAAAGCTATAGCTCAGTCTCAATTTACTATATCATGCAGCGCCCTTTAAAACAAATGAAGGCGCACTGTCGTCTTTTGTGAATAAGGGTTTTGAGAAGATTTTTCCATAGATAAGAGCGTCTAAAACACAAGAGTGACTTATCGCACCGCCTGCAATAATGTAAGCATGACAAACAGAATAGAATTCATAAAATGTTTAAACTCTTCTGTCACACACACACACACACATACACACACACGCACACACACACACACACACATGCACTCTCAAACGCGTTTTCCCCGAAGAGTACGTGACCCATTTAACGCTTGTAAGCGTGTGATCTCGTTGTCTTCATCGCAGAAGTGAGGCAGCAGTGCAGATGGGAGTTTTTTGGTTACCCGCTCATGCAACATTAACTCTGAAGACATTGAAGCCCAAAGTAAGAACACAGCAGCATTGCGGTAGCTTTGGGAAATACGGACTCGGAACAGGCGGGTCAGTAGGCTATGGTCAGCTCAGCCCACTTACCAATTCGCACGAACAGAGAACATCGTTAAGGGTCCAAATGGGGTGGTGTTTCATAGAATACTAGAGGTATTCAGACTTCCTCTCAGTTCAATTAAGAACCAGTAAGAAGACGGAATGGGGGATGGAATGCTTGTCAGCTACCTGTCATTGTGAATTGGAATTAGTGGGATTTGAAATGGCACTAGTGGAACTTTTACTGACAACCATGAATACGCACTAATGAAGATTGCAAATATATGGACCCTTTTGAAGAATCAGATTCATTTTCGTGTAATAATGATATAATTCCGTAAGTATATTCATTGGATCAGATGCTGGGGTTACTTCATTTCTGACAGTCTAAATGAAACCCATTAGCATTAATCTTTGATTACAAAGATGAAAATTCCAAATGATATTTTAAAGTAATATAGACAGGTAAGACAAGGATGTAACTTACATATGAGGCATTGCCTTACTTTATCTCCATCACTATTACCATGCATGCCAGGACCTGGACCCTATTTTTGACATCCATTCCATGCCTATATGAAGGCTCTCAGGCTACTCAGAGCTTTTTTTTTTAAATACCGACATGCTCCTCACCTTATTGACAGCCGTGAGTGGGAGGTAACGCCATTGCAGAGGTCCACAATGGCTTACTTTTTTCCCAGAGCCCCAGGCCTGGTTTTTAATAAATCACCACAGCTGAGAAATGCCTCTTCAATTTGGATGAGATGGTTCAAAAGAACGTATGGATGAAGACAGAGAGAGGAGAGAGAGAAAGCAAGTAAATGAGAGAGAGAAAGATAGGAAGAGACCCTTGATTGTATTGAAATCAGCAAGCCATGCCAAATGCATGTGAGGCAGATGCCTGCCTGCAGAATTCTCTTGCACTTCTTACTCTCTAGATGTTTAAAACGGCGTTATTTTCTTGTGAAATGAAAGCTGATGCCACCTGTGAAATCTCCATCCAGCTGCACCATGACTCAGTTGGTGACCAAGGTTTTTCCATGTCTGAAATGAAGAAAACAACTCCACCAGACAGCAGTAGTGGTAGTCGTGCGAATGAATGCCACAGAGTTATTTACAGTAGACGCACTCATATACTTGGGGCGGGGGCGGAGGGGTGTGGGGGGAAGTATGCACGCACTGTATACCGTTCTGAGTGGTCTGTAATGACCACCCCAGGGGAAATTAAAACACATCTCTCAAAATCAGGTCAGAGCCAGTAAGTGGCCTGTATAATGCCTACCATCATACTTCCCTCACAGCCTGAACAACATGAATCACTGCTGAATAAAGGGTGAAGGACAAGTCTCCAATTTCACCAGAGAAAAAAAAAGTGGGGTATCTCTTTGACCTGAGAAACACATGTTTCCATGATTAAAGAATGATCATGCAGTCGGAGGATACCAAAGATACCTCTATCTAATTCAGAGATGTTGAGATACAAGGACTATTTGTCTTCTGCTGACTGACTGGAGCATGGCACATATCTGATATAGCCTACTGCACAGAGAGAAAGAAAATGGACTCAAGAGACAAAAGAAACTATGTGGTCAGTGTGTCATCTTTGTGTCCACAAACCTGTAGAAACAGTCAGCACTAAGGCTGGTGTGATCCCCAAACCGCTCTTATAGTCTTCCCTGCCTTGTGGAAACATGGGGGGGGGGGGGGGGGGGGGGGTACTATAAACATTCCATAAGACAAACATCTCCAGAGAATGTGAAGTCACACAAGCTCATTTATATTTTGGATTCCATGCTTGATGTCCCACAAGTCAGTTTAGTTATTTGATGATCAATGAGCATGCCAGCTCTCTCATTCTTATTCAGTCCACTCACAGTTTCTAGATGAGACACAAGGGCATCATTTGGAATGCATTTATGATTGCCAGTACCTAAAGCTGGAGAGATGTGTCATCGTGAAAGGAATAAAAACACGAGTTCCGGGAGATATGTCATCTAAAAAATCACATACCCCCTCCTTCCATCAAGAAGATCTGAAAAAATAAACATGATGTCTCAAAGTGGTTGGACAAAAAAGAAAATGTCACCTCAAATGCTAAAGGTTCAATGCAGTGAATGAGCAGTAAAATGGTATGGTTGCAATCCATTCTAAAACGCGCAGAGCTTTGCAATTTTGGTGACAAAAAAAAAATATATAATATAATGTATAATATCCTGGACGACGGATATGGACTGACGAGTGTTAAAAAGTGGTTGATGGCATGGAATATTACACCTTTGTCACAGGCCTTGCTCGAAAGCAGATAAAAAAAATTATCTGAATCCCAGTCGTATGAGAACCACCAACTTGCTGTCAAAATTGGATAAACCAAATTGATAATTTATTAGGATTAGCCCAAACAAATACATTAAATTACTTTCATTTCATTTTGATAATTTTATCATAGGTGGGTATAAAATGCGATGACAGTTACATGGAAAACCTAAGAACCAGTTCTATGACATGTAGATATGAATCACATGATAATGTTAATTACGTAACTAACCAAATACACACATAAATGCTATACAGTCTTGTGGAAATGGGCCTTTATGCAGTAAAAAGATTGGGAATAGTACACACTTCCTGCACAGGACAAGTTCAAGGAAAGACACACAAGCCCAACAAACAAATGCATGTGTAACAATAGCCAGCGGATACAGTGCTGTGCAGTGAGTAAACCTCACTGTCAGATATGCTAGTGACAGACAGTGGCACCTATGGGTTTTAGCCTTCTTGCTAGCACGCCCGCCTCTCATGCCCTGGGTTGCGGATTCGAGTCCAGTGTGCGACTGTGCTTATTTACTCAACGCTGGTTACACATGTGTGTACGCAAACACATCTTTCTTTCCTTGACTGTCAGCAAAATAATATGGCCTCATTAATGAAAGCCCAGAGCTGTGAATATTGTATTTGGGTTTCAGATTCTGAGGGAATGCGTAATGCCACACATCCTCCCAGTGAATTTCCAGAGGAATCAAAGGCACCAGGCCTTCCTTGCCCCTGCTCACATATTCATTTGGTGTCTTATGTTTCTTCTAATAGCACTTCTTCTTTGGTCATATTAACTGATGATGTGTTTAAGGTTGAGATATTTCTCAATATAACATTTCTAAACTGTTCATTGGACCAGGCAGTGAGACAACAGGTAGATATCCTCCAACATGCTGTAGAAACTGTTGTCTGCAAACTGCTGAGCACCCTCCTCTGTTTCCGAAGAGCTTCATTTACATAATTCCCTTATTTCGTTTTTTGGATGAGAAATGGGAACGCATACAAAAGAAGATAGATCATTATTTTTGGTTGATGGACTGAAAAAATATGAAGACTCAAAAAAGACTATTTCTGCAGTTGTATCACAGTTGCACTCATTTTCCTGGCACCATCTGCACAACATCACACTTTAGCGAAAGGAATTGCCGTTTTTAATCTGCCCTTGATGTAGAAACCTGCAGGATTTTCTCTGTCCTACTACTGTGTACTCTCAAATGGATAAGATGATAAAATCAGCATTCATTTCCACTCAGTGTCAAACCCCTATTGCAATCCTGAAAAGATCAACTGCAGCCCAAAATGAAGGCTTCAGGGAGAACACTGAGCCAATGAGGAAACCCCTTCAAAAAACATCGAGTGGAACTTCTCGTCGCTTTTCCCTGTGAAGTGAAGTGAGAGATGACTAAGAGATCTTGTCGTGACTCCTTGCTTATCTGCTAACATGTGCCTCCGTGCTTGCAGGACTGCAAGGCTGTGAGTGTGACTGGGTTAGATTATTCATAAGGGTGTTTCAAATAGTTTAGCATTGTTCCCTTTCCTTAAGGTATGCTAAAAGAATCATGTCTGCCGACTCATCCAAACTTAAAATAAAGGTATTTATTATGTAGATAACTACGCCCCACTCAGATAATCCCAATTAATCTTGCCACTTTTTTTTTTTTTTTAATTCAAGAAAGAGAGTCCCTTGGTATCGCATGTATAATTAATGGTGCGGCCCATTTTCAATTAAAAACACGCTGATTTCATTAGAGTCACTATCAGTTATAAGTCATTGTAATGGTGACAGCGGCCACGTATTCAAAGAGCAGGGGTTTGCTGAGGCAAACTCACCAAACGTGGGGTGACAGCACACTCATCCGTGAAAGTTATTTTGATGAAAGTGGCTGGGGACTGTGAATCAGCCTTGAAGTGCAGTGATGGATATCTGAGCAAACTCTGAAGAACCCTCAGTAATGTTCATCGACGGCTGGAAGAATGGTCCCAAAAGGGCTGTTACTGGTTGGACGTCCTGTGCTGTTTGTTTTTCTTGATATTCATTGATACTTTCGAAGGATACTGCAAACATTCACTTATATTGGCTATAGTTGCCATTCCTGTTCAGTCAACCTTGAAAATATTCATCAGAAGCATTTGTGCAAAGTACACAGCAAAATCGCCAGTGTTAATTCAACTCCCATAGTGTTAAATTCAACACTTTTCCAGTGTTTATATAATCCTCACTGATTCAGAGTTAAATCAACACTTTGCAAAGTGTTAATATTTTAACTACATTGTGGTGTTAAAAATCTAACACTCTAAGTGTTAATTTCTACACTGTACTGTGTTAACTCTTTTCACTGGGAGTGTTATTCCATAACACTTGTGGTGTTGTTGAGTACACTTTTAAGTGTTCACTATTACACTGGATAAGGTTAACTATTTTCACTGGGAGTGTTAATTCATAACATCCACAGTGTTATTTATAACACTTTTAAGTGTTTATTTTCACACTCAATTGTGTTAACTCTTTTTCACTTAGTGTTACTTTATAACATTTACAATGTTATTGTATGACACTTTAGAGTGCTCTATGAGTTTTTAAATTCTAATCTGTATTTACTGTCTTATACCTTTACCACATTGAAGTGCAATTGTGTTACTATCAGTGAAAAAAAAATACAGAAAGATGATGACATTACATTCACATTATAATTTTAATACATTCCAAGCACCATCAAAACATTGTACTTTAACAAATAAAATAATGGCATAATGTAAAGTCCATTGTTATTGCCATAAGAACTTTGTAAGTCAAAGGGCTTGTAAATTTCAATAGAATCTGCTCTAATAACATCGTTTTCATCGGTTTCAAAGACTTGATAGGCATGGAAATGCTCACTGAACTTTTCAACAAAAAGCTTGTTAACTATAAGGTGACACTATTGACCAAAACATGGATCTATGCTTTTGATTATGGCTACTCAGAGCGCAAAAATCGTCCAACAAGGGTGAACTTGGACAGTACTGGCAATAGTATAGGCCTCAACTCCATTCAGACTCTTTGTCTAATAAGAAACATTCCTTTAATTTTTGGTGACATTGTGCCAGAAGGAAATCAGAACTAGACCTTGCTATTGCTTTTACTACAAATAACGTAGTGGGATTTGAAAAGTTAATCAGAAGCACCCAGTGAGCTTGTGGCTTGGCAGGGGATGAGTTGTTTGTCCACTGCGATGTAGAAGGTGTCAATTCTGCTTTGGGTTTGGCCAACAGCAAGGATGTATGGTTCGCCAGATCTTTCTTGCAGGTGTTCATCGATGCAGCTGCATGACTAAAAACAAATAAGATACAAAAAAAAAACATACACTGTTAAGTAAGCCAAGTATAAATGACCCCTTTAGTTTTAAATCATGTTCCTTACTGGACTCCTGAACAATAGGCCTGTACTTAGTCTTGTCAAAAACATACTCCACATGGAGAGGAAAAAAATGAAAGTTCAGAGCTAAAAAAGTGTCTTGTAGGACATTAAAAAGTGAGGGAACTTACAGGATTTACCTTGTGAAAGTGCACCGTTTTGTCTTCTGCATCCCTTGGACTTATTTTGGTCCTCCTCTTCCGTCCAGCTGAAGGTGGCAAAAGATGAAGCAGTAGCAGTACAGAAGCCATGTCACTATCACAATCTGTTTGGGGTGGAATGTATCAGACAATTTATAAAATGAAAAAGTTAAAATAAAGATTAGTATTGTCAAAAAAACATGCAGCGAAGCGTACCATTGTCATCATTCTCTGCGAGCTTCTCTGCAGCTTTTAGCAAATGACACAGGTCAGTTGACGGAGTCAGCTGGTTGGCCTCTTTGATGAATTTTGGCTTGAATGAGCTGTTTCAACACAAAACAGCAGCAGGAAGTCTTGATTGACCTGTTAATCATACACAAGTGTTACATTTAGTCTACGTTACACCAAATGCTGTCCTTCTTATAGCTCCCAACAGCACCCTGAAGCTATAACTGAAGCTGAAGCTATAACTTTGCTTTTATCTTTTTTAATTATTATTTTAGGCCTGCATTTATTTGGGGCAATATTATGGTACTGCATCTTGGATTAGTAACTCTGCACTTCTTTGTGTTAATGGTAGACTAAATTAAACAAGTCAGCCGCAACAGTGATACAGATCTTACCAAGATTGATCAATAATAGAAGTTTTTATTTATTTATTTGTATATGAGACACAATAGTCTACAATAAACTGTGTTACAGGTATAGCCTAGTTTTTTAACATATGAGCTACATCCAGTCTTGTGATATGAGGAGCTGATACATGGGCAACATAGCTTGTTAAGCCTCTTAGGATGTCTTACCTTCACTTATGAATTCCAAATAAGTGAAGCTGGCGTGCAATTTGATGTACTTCTTTAAATGGAGGTATTTCACGTTCGGCAGCATGTCCTAAAATTGCACCTGGTGGCGAAAGTAGGGAAAGGGGGTGAAAAACTATATTACCATAAATGTATTACCCATGGTTTAAGTGGCAATGGAAGTTTGTTGCATCCAACAGTGTGCGCTTAACACGCTTCCTACTTTATATAACAAAACATCATTAGTAGCCTACATTGATAAGTGAATTTCTTACATTTGAAACCGGCGGTTCTAACATATGCACAGCTCTGTCTATGACATATTGCTGTCGATAGCTAGTCGTTTTTTCATATAGCATGGTAGGCTAGATGTTGCATCATATAAAATATCGGCGGCATCGACGACCCTCCCTCCACTGATATATTTCGTTAAGTGTAAAACACTGAATAGTAGCCTATTTCGCTGAAGCCAAAGCAAAGGGGAAAGTCTTCCCTCTGTTCATGCTAATTACTGCTTCCCTTACCATTAGCAAGCAATCAATCCCTATACTGCGTTATCCTTACATGCGTTTGAAGCAGAGTTAAGGGTAACTACTTCGACAACAAAACTTGACTTGAACTGTCTTTAAATTAGATTCTTACCTTTTTAACAGAATATTCCTGACAAGAACGTTCTCTCTCCCCTTTACAACTATGAAAGTGAGCAAAGTGCATTTCCCTGTCGAGCTCACCTTACCACAAGCTGCCAGCTACTAACGTTATGACAAATTCAAATTCTAACGTCTGCGAGTACCCCCGCCCCTCTTCATTCAAAAGGAATAAAATGGCTCGCATTTCTTTTATAACATTAAAATCACTGTTAAGCACTTATTATATGTACATTTATTGTCTCTGTAAAAACCTGTGGAAGATGGTCAGCTTTACTTAGGCTAAAGAATCCTGGCGTTTAGGCTACCACACAATTTATTAGTAACCTAAGCTTCCACATTGGCAAAATGTTGCGTGCTTTAGATAAATACCGTTATTAAAAATGATAATATTTAGGCGTAATTATGATTTAAATTAAAACAAATTTAAATTATAATGTATGGTTCTTACCTTAACAACCTCCACGATTGATCTCGACACCAAACTTCTAGCAGCCTCTTCATGCCCGAGAGCGCGTAAAAACCGGATGTAGAAATCAACTCCAAATAAGTGATGGGTATTGACTCCTTGAAATAACCCCAGCTACAGAGCTTTTTCAGCACTGTAAGTGTTACAATAACTCTAAAATCAACACTTGTTAACTCTGATTAGTTAACACCGAACATTTTAACTCAAATTAACACTACCGATTTTGCTGTGTACATCATCACAGTTCATGCTGTAATGATTTTAATGAAGAGAAAATAACTTGCCTTTTACAATCAACAAGTCTTTCTCATTTATTTCTGTATCAAACAAACATCCACATTTGTTCCAGTTGCTGACTGATTGCTTTTTTGATTAAGAAAAAAACAAAGACGGCAAAAAGGTAAATGTATGCTCAGAACGTTTTCAATGTCTATGATACTGGCAGGAATATTAATAGGGCATCAACATTAAGGTTTACACAAGAGCTTCAGAATCTCTTGAATCCTGAGTTATTAGTAAAGAATCACAGTCACTGTCAAATTACTAGCCGAGTCTTTTCTTCTGTTCACTTCCCTCTCTCCTAGTGCTCCAACATCATTCCACTGGTTAAGTACTGTAGTCCACAGTTACTGGTTGAAAGTACTGTATTTTAAAAACAGTATTTTGTTCTCGCAGATGTGTCTGTGAGCCTGCTATCGCTGGTGGTGACGGCCTGCGGTTTGGCCCTGTTCGGTGTCTCCCTCTTCGTCTCCTGGAAGCTCTGCTGGATACCATGGCGGGAGGGGGGCCTATCCCCAGGCATCAAAGACAGCCACACCTTGCCCCCTCTCCGGCCCCAGGCCATCTACACAGAGCTGGATGCTACCCTCGACAGAAGGCACTGCGCCCGCGGGTCCGTGGTGAAGGAGACGACACCGACACCATCGCTGGCGCCCGCCGCGGCTCCGTCGGTGCCCTCGTCTCCGCCGCCGGTGACCACGCCGACGGCGACACCGACGGCCACGGCGGAGGCCGCCATGAAGATCAGCCACACTTCGCCTGACATCCCGCTGGAGGTGCAGTGCAAGAGCCGGCAGAACTCCATCCACGGGACCCTGCGCATGCACAGGCAGATCACTGACCCCGCGTCCGCCTCTGTTCGCTCCACGTCCAACTCGGAGATTGGGTTAGTATTGCATCCATCACCCTTTCATGATGGGACTCACAAAATGGCTTATACTGCTAATGCTAGGCTTATGATTGATATGTTTGATCACATGGCTGGTGAAGATGGTAAGGTTTAGATGAAGCTGCCTTGAGTCAGAAGAGAGGAAATACAGGTCACTTAAAGGCTAAGCATGTGGGTCAAAGCAAGATTTTTGCTCCATAATATAGTTTAATATGTTATTGAAATGCTACAATGCAATCTTCTGTTATATGTATATGAGTGGCTATGTGAATAAAATATAGCACATCTGAAAGCACAGTGACAAACAGCAAGGTATGAATAAACAAAAGGCATGCAAGAGAGATGAATGGAACAGATACGAAAGAGTTTGGGCAGAGACATTTGTTTCTCAGGCCAAAAGAAGCATTTGACACTATCTCTTGGGTCTGAGATCATCTTTAAGTTCCTCAGCTGAGCCATGTGTATTGCGTGGGCTTTTGTCAAATCGTTCACGCTTCTGTGCTGTGGACACTTCATGCGATAAGTTTATGCCGACGTACCGGAGGGGGTCAATTTGCACTGAAGCCAAATGTTCCAACTCCAATATTCCGCTCCACTCACCGAATCAGCACAGATAAGATACAGACAGTGAGCAGAACACATTTTGAAACGGAGAAATTTGCTGCAGCGTTACCCCCTCCACCACCACCCCCCACCATTGTCCGTGTCAAACTATTACGATTTCAAAATTCAGTGTTCCCCTTCATTTTACCTTCAGCAGTGTCACTTTTCCCTAACTTTAGAGAGTCTTCCCTGTTTAAATATTCCTCACCAGTGCCGATGTTGCTGACAGACAGGTGTGAGTATTCTCACCTGAGACTGATGAGATGCATTCATCCATAAAATGAACAGCAGGCTCGATGCGGTGACTTCTCACCCACTGATCCTCTCACATCTAACTCCACACTGCTCTTTCAGTCTATCCATCCATCTATCTACCTCATCTACCTCTCATCTACTTCTTCTGCTTGTTCTCTCCCTCCTATCTCCTGGAAAAAAAAAGGAATAATTCCATCCGTCGCCAGAGTTACCTGTCCAATCCGGACTTCAACGTGGCTCAGTTCCAGAGGCAGGAGTCGCTGACGGGCATGAGTCTGGGCCGCCTGAAGCCCGAGCTGTACCAGCAGCGCTCCCTGGAGGGGGATGAAGGCCGGGGCAGCCGCGGAGGGGGCTGCGGACGCCTGCACTTCATCCTCAAGTTCGACTGTGACCTGGAGCAGCTCATAGTCAAGATCCACCGTGCCGAGGACCTGCCCGCCAAGGACTTCTCAGGCACCTCGGACCCCTACGTCAAAATCTACCTGCTTCCCGACCGCAAGACCAAGCACCAGACCAAGGTGCACCGTAAGACTCTGAACCCCATTTTCGACGAGGTCTTCCTGTTCCCTGTGTCCTACGCCGAGCTGCCCACACGGAAGCTCCACTTCAGCATCTACGACTTCGACCGCTTCTCGCGCCATGACATCATTGGCCAGGTGGTGGTGGACAATTTCCTGGACCTGGCAGACTTTCCCAGGGAAACAAAGCTCATCAGGGACATCCAGTATGTGTCCTCGGTGAGTAAAACCTCACTTGCTTACAACATCAGACACACAATGAGGGTTTTTCTCCAATTATTATCGACACATACAAGAAATTTGGCCCTGGTCATTGCTGGCTGGCAGGCAAGAACAACATACAGATATAAACAACAAAATGCATTCAATATACAGGTAATATGCAGATAATAAAAAAAATGTATGTATACATTAAGTGCATAACATATTAATATACATAAAGTGTGACATATTGGACGTGTATAAGGCAATTTCTCTATGCTCTCCCTCATGCAGATAAACAAATGCAATACGGGTGTGTATTAGACTGGTGAGGCTTTCAAGAGGAGAGGGGCTGCAAATATTTTGATCAGTGTTGGTTTCTGAGGTCTTCAGGAGACCTTTAGAGCTGGCCATCTGGGAGGGGCTTTGAATCTTCCCTGTGCTGAGACAAGAGCAGGCTCTGAGTGTTAGTGATAATGAAGCAACATAATGGAAATAGTGCGGACACCCTGCTGTCAGTGCCGTGGCCCGCCGTATTAAGCAAAGCTTTACTTTAATGAGAGGAAATATTGACAAGGCAGTTGCTGGTTACAATGCAAAATGCTAGCAACACAGTCGCCATGGTGATCATGGTAGATGAAGCCAACATGAACATTCCTCCTTCCTCCCCCCTCTCTCATGGACAACTCCTTTAACATTACTCAATTTTTTTCCCCTCATGCTCTCGTTTCAATTTATATCTCTGTTCATGTAGCGTTTCCTCCCAGTGGCTTTGTCTATTATATTCTGTATCTCTTCCAAGCCTGGTGTTACTCCTAACTCATAGGGGGATGCCTCTTGTTTGTTGAGGATTTCTTCTCATTATCCTGGCAAGATGTAAAGGTTAGTTTAGTTAAACAAAACACTTTTTTCCCTCTGTATATTTTAGGAAGTAAATGCCAAACAGCTCATCGCTCTCGCCTGGGAAGGTGTTCTCAGCTAAAGCAAAGCCGATATTCTCCATTTTCCTTCACAGCCTCAGGTTGCACTCAGACTCTGGATTTGATGCATGTTTGAGATGCAGTTGATGGATTTAGGTTATGGGCCCCTCATTTCTTGATTGGACAAGCCATCCATTTCAGCCTTTCTCTGAGGGCATGAGTGATGGAGGGATCATTTTGTTCCTGCTGCCTGATCTCCAGGGGGGAGAAAGCTAAATTAGAAGGGGGCTAGTGGGTGAACAGGGATGATGGAAGTTGTAAGGCACAGGGCATGAGGTTCATGACTCCTGTTCCAAAGCTCCAGGGGATCTATAACCTTGTTTTGCCATTTTGTAGGCCTCTGAATCACACACTTATTAGTGTCGCAAATAGCAATTCATTTTCCATAAAGCTATACTGTATGTGGATTTCCCTAAGGAATACAACTGTGCTCATAGTTGAGCCAACAACCTCAACCCCTCCTTCTGCTGGGTCCTGCGAGGCTGTGGAAGGCATTGATTATGTGCCATACCTCGTTAAATATGGGCCTGGTATTCATCAGCTCTCCTTTCAGCTTTCGTGTTTAAGGACAATTAATTTCAGGCGCCCACCATTCCTTTGGAGTCAATACGGATCAAATACATCAGTGGGTTCACGCTAATGAAGACATTCAGTAGTCAGTAGCATCGAGACAATGATAATGAGACCCTTCTTTTTGAGCCCGCCGCCATCCATCCATTTTGTGGTTTTGGCATCCATACATTTGCAGTCATGGAGGGTGAATCGCTACCCATGGGAAGCATTCATGAAATCCTTCCAATCAGTTCTGCTTGGCTCTGTAATCTGTTCTGAATGATTGGGGAATAGCAAGGAGGGGTGAAATCAGTGTTTACTGATGAGCTATTATGAGCTTTCTTCCACTTTAATTGAAATCGTAAAATTGTATTTTCAGATATTGAGTGCTAGGCCCAACAATAACAGTTATCACACCTTACATTTTATATCCTATTAATCCATATCTGTACAGATTGTTGATTGTATTGCCAATATGAGCCCTGCCCAGTGGCTCTAAGGGAAATCTATATTGAGAGGGTCATGGTGACAAAGACCACAAATAATGATCATGGTACAAATAACATGTTTCTTCAATATATGACTCTTCAATTGAATGAAAATGCTCATACCAAGTGTATTTATGCCAACACTGATTTCCTTCAACTCCTGAGTTCCATTCCAGATGGCTAATCACATAAATAACAATGCAGTTTTTCATCAATGACTTCCGACAATATTTTCTGGCCTTTTGGTGAAAACACTTTTCAGAGAAAAAAAACCTTTTAATATGTTTTTATTTCATCACTGCAAATGGCACTCTGAACACTGATTATGGAATTACAGAGGGGGAGAGTGACTCTCAATCAGTTCCTGATTAACTGAAGATTGGAGGGTAAATCATTCACGACAGATGCACATTCTCTTTCTCACCTCTGGTAATGTGGCGCAGACAATAGCTGTGACACCGGAACCATACTCCCCTCCCATCCTTTCTTTTCCCACCTGTTCCCTTTCTTTTCCCATCTTCTTTTTCCCATCCTGTCAAGATCTCCCATGGAGACTCCTTGACTCCTGTGTGTTCAGTCCTTTAGTGTGAAACAGACAAAATTGAAATGACTCCTAAGTCCACATCCAGTCATAATGGTTTGGATGGAACACCAGGGAGACTCAGCACACATTGCTGCATATTTCATGAGAATCTGCCAAAGGTGGGTGAGTGGGCTACATCCTGAACAGTGATGAGGTGTAATCCCCTATTGTTGTAGTAAAGCCCTTAAGCATCTGGGTGGAATTGAACTTTGTCCTAACATGACATATCCTCTGGGAGACCAACAGAATTAAAATGATCTATTGCCAGTATTTATTTGTCAAGTCTAAATAAGATGTGTTATGTGCCGAGTCATAGACCGGATCAGTTCTTGAAGTCTAGAGGTCTACTTCAGACTTATGCATAAAACTGGAATGAAGATGTTATTATTTTGTTGTCACCTGAATTTATGGTCTTAATACCCAGTACAATTCTCCGTACATCGCTATGTATGGCCTGAATAAACAGAAAAATGATCATAGGCTTACAGTACTTCTGAATCTCTGAAATTAAATGATCCATTTTTCAATACAGGCGTGTGCAAATCTGATTGGGACTGATGGACATTATACCTATTGAATAGACATCATTACACTATACACCATGTCTTCCTCACTTAGGCTATGGGGGCTGTATACATTCACAACAGTTGCTGCCTATCCATAAGCATATATGTAGCTTTATACAGTACCTCAGCATTGTTTCTTTTCAGCTCATAGTCTCATTCACTCTTCAACACTGTTGTCAGTGACAACTCTGACAAATAAGTATTCACTGCTGCCTCTGAAGAATTCTCAATATTGTTTGCACTGCCAAGAACAAAATGGCTCCCAGTAGACCTCAGCGCAGATAACCACTCAAAATGTGACTATTACCACATCATGTTCTAATACATCAGGTCTCCAGGGGGGCAACAGGGAATGAAGGAATAAAGCAGCCTAATCCACCTTTATCAAAAGGGAGTTAGGCCACCTAATGTGCAATAAAACAGGCCGATTACTGAGCCTTACTAAACACCTCTTGCTACGTTACAGAAATATTGCATGGTGATGAAGGGGCTTAAATACAGAAGATGTCTTTTATCTAATTAGGCGCAGGATGAGTTATTCATCAAGTGACTCAGTCAATTATTTTAAACCTTCATCCACCCCATTGCAAACAAATCATACTGATGAAGCCTTCATATTTCCCTTCCGGTTATTTCAGGCCCTGCAGCATGAGCCGATCGAACACATTTGCATGAATATGGATTTCAGCAGGCCTATGAATTATGTTGTTTGTGGCTTAGAACTTAATTGCATGCATTTCCTCATCTTAAGCATTCCTCTGCGGTTTGTGGTACAGTCATTGCTATTTATTTAGATCGCTTAATGAATACTGAACAGCATTCAGGTGACTCTAGCAGTCTCTGGCCACTGAATAACGCCCGAGTTTGAGAATTCTGATACTGGTTTGTGTGTTGAACCCTAACTCAGATGTGCAAATCTGCAGTGACAGATCATATGAAATGAATGAATGTGAGACAGACCATGACAGAGGAAATGAGATTTGCTTTGATCGAGCATAGTAGGAGCTTTCACATTTTAGATTCATTTAAAACCAAAGACGCATAATGGTGCGGTAACAACGTCTGTCACTGAAGATGAACCTGACAATTATGCTGTTTGCTTTCGACCTCATGTGAATGCCCCTGCATATTATGAAGTTCAATATGAGTGTAGATCTTTCTAACATGGAAACACCCAGAAACAGCCTGGTGCCCAGAGACTGAAGTTTATAAACTGACCTTAGCAAAGAGATAGAATATGTGTCAAACTTCAATTTTCTGAAAAGTGTAGGGAAAGCCAGAGCCACAAATTGAATAATTTGATCCCCATTTAGTTTGTTGTCAATAAATAGGGATTTTTTTGTGCAGATAGATAGTTCTGAAAATCTGATTGTTTCACTTCATATGCTTTTTTACATGTTGACTTTAATGGGTGATGCCAGCACAGTGTTTATATTGCCTTGCTTATTCCCTAGATGTCAGTAGTAGGAGGAGGTAGGAGGCTTAAGCTTAGCAAACCATAACACAGTGAAAAGTGGTTTTGAAATTCAGACGACTACTATGTATTCTTATCCTTCCTATCCTTTGAAAAGTCAGTATGACTATTTGCTAATCTGCCTAGCAGCCTGCAGAAGCTCCTTGAATATTGAACTGCATGGCCGTCAGCCTGTGTGGGCACAGCACCGTGTTAATGTGGTAGCAAGTGAACTGCAAGAAATAAAAAGCCGCAGTGACCTTTTCTCCATGACGTAAAAAAAACAAAACAAGTGCAATTGTGGTGTAGTGCAGAACATGTGAGACTCAACAGGGTGCAGAGCACAGATCTAACACCTCTTATCCACGCCACAACCTCCCCCCCCCCCTCCAGCAGTCAACCGGAGAAGCTATTAGGAAATGATCTGCAAATGTCAGAGGTAGAGGAGCTCTGTCGGAGTGGCTGAAGGAGAGCCCTGGGGTCTGTAGGAAGGAACATCCTCTGGTTTGCCTTCACACCAGAAAAATATCAGTCTGATGCAGTCTGCAGTTAACACTTCTGGCTTTCCTTGGTGTCTTTTGGGCAACCAGGGATAGTTAGAATGTGATTTTTTTGAGGAATCTCTTTTTATGTTAGTGCAAGAGAAAAGAAAGCGCTAATTTTGGATTAGGCTGTATTCATTCGCAATTAAAGTGTTGGCATGCTTTTACCCAATGCCACTTCGCATTAGGGGTTTTCAGGGTTCGTTGGGAAATATATTCTACGCGTGTGACGTAGTGTCTGAAAAGAAAGTCTCACATTATCAGTGGAGTTATTTTTGGAGCATGTGTTAATTGAGCTGTTACTTTCTACAAGGGGGCTGATGTGGTGTTAAGATCTAGTTTGGAAAAAGAAAGAAAGAGAGAAAGGGACTAGTCTCCAAAGCCTCACAATTCTTAAAATTCACACACCCTGACAGATGCCTACCCTGGAGGGGAGGGGAACTGACAGTGGCTGCCATTGAAAGCGTCTACTTATGGGCTGAAAATCTGCACAAAATGTATTTGCTATTCACTTGAGCAGACCTAATACACCTACTCAAAGAGGCAAGCCTATGAGTGTCTGTGTTTGTATGTGTTGCAGGTGGGTGGGTTCGCGTCACGTCCATGTGTTAAAGGCAGCGGCCCCTTTCAACACTGGCCCTTGTCTCCTGCATTAAAACACGCCATGTAGTCTTTAAGATTAGATCACAACCTGTCACGTCAGCTGCAGTTAAAGTTGTGATTTAATATGGATGTGAGGCGACTCACCCACCCTGTGGAGGGCTGTGTGCTTGCCACTCATTTAAATGTCAAACTGAAGACATTTCAAGACAAAGGAGCCCGCTCTGCGAACAGAAAAAGCCCGGTGGCCAGCATTTAATGGTGTTCTTCGTGGTAGTTTGTGAAGAGCATTTTGCTCTGCTGCTCCTCCTGATAACAACAAGTCTAACTCTGAGTTCTGTAACTTCTACTTGAGCACTATGTCTCAAAACGTCATTTACCGCTGCCCCTGGGCTTCATGCCTTTGGCCTGCATATTTGCTCCGCATCAGCAGTAGCATCTGTAGAGGAGTTTCCAGATAAGAGCGATGATATCTACAGTTCCTCCAGATGTTCCTGATCTCTCATATGCTGAGTACTCATCTGCAGAGTAATTAATTTACTGGGCCATCAGCGAACTCCAGAAGCTACAGACAGATTAGTTGATTTGCTAACTAGTTTTCAGAAGGATAATGATCAATCTTCCAGAAGATTTCTAGTGGTAATGCAAAGTGGTGATTCTTAGCGATAATGTGGAGAGATGCCTTAAATGAGTGTATATTATTCCTGTATCCCCCCTGTTTCACAGTTGTGTCATACTGATGTTGTTGGTGTCTTCACAGGATAATGTGGATTTAGGGGACCTCATGTTCTCACTTTGCTACCTGCCTACTGCTGGACGCTTGACCATCACCATCATTAAGGCTCGCAACCTTAAAGCCATGGACATCACTGGAGCATCTGGTAAAATACACACACATAGACAGACAGACACACAAACAGACACGCACACGCACACGCACACGCACACGCACACGCACACGCACACGCACACGCACACGCACACACACACACCACACACACCACACACACACACACACACATCGTAATTAGTATCAAACAGAAGTCACAAGTTCCCAGTCAGTATAATGCAGATTCCTGTTTTTTTGCAGATCCTTATGTGAAGGTGTCCTTAATGTGTGATGGGAAGAGGCTGAAGAAGAGAAAAACTTCCACTAAGAGAAACACGCTGAATCCTGTCTACAATGAGGCCATAGTCTTCGATTGTCCTCCAGAGAATATCGATCAGATCAGCCTCCTGATTGCAGTAATGGACTATGACCGGTGAGTCCCATGCCAATCTGTTTTCCCTTTGCATTTCAATCTTTTTCCAAGTGCGTCAAAGATGTGCTATCATTGCCTTCCTTGCAGAAATGCCATTTTAAGCCATTGTAAGTACTTGATAGGTTGATGAGATATACCCAGCCTGAAGATGACAGCACATTTTATTTCTCAAAATCGTGTGCAATGGGTTGAATCACAGGCTATTCTCCCCAACGGCATAAAAAAAACAGAGGCCTTGACCTTTTGATTCAATCAAATCGTTCAGCTGAGATTTTTTTGCAGAACATCAGAGAATAATCTGGTTTGATCGGTACGTGCCTCAGAGAATAACGAGAACCCCTTCAAGCAGTTGTATGGCCATGATGATTTTCCCCTTTGCTTTATACCTCTGTTTCTACTTCTCCAGTTTTACTTTTGCCTTTTCAAATGAATTTCTGTTCTTGGCTTGTTTACAGGGTAGGTCACAATGAGGTCATTGGTGTGTGTCGGGTAGGAAACGATGCTGAGAGCCTCGGCCGAGACCACTGGGGCGAGATGTTGACATACCCCCGTAAACCTATTGCCCACTGGCACCCTGTAGTAGAGGTAAAGCTGTTCTCATTCATACTTCTTACTAAGATGTAACTGTCATGGAGATGAAATTGGGAAACTACTGCAGCAAATGTTTTTGTTAGCTTGAGCTTGTAGCTTCTTGGCAGATGTGAATATGAATGAATATGAGGTTCAAAAACATGCAATTAACTATCTTCTAGGATTCATCTCACAAGCAATTTAAACTTTAGCATCAATTTGACTAAGAAAGCCAAAAAAGAGTTTCTGTTTTGAGTGTGAAATGTTTATTCAACACAAGCATCTATACATACAGTATATATGCATTGTCTGTATATCAAATATTTCTATATTGCTGTGTATATGGTGTATACCCTTTTCCTGTCAACTCTAGGTTTTACTCTAGGTCTACTCACAGTCTTGAGGTTGTTTCCAACCATAAGCATCATTCATCACACTCAGAATCAATACCAGAAAAACCTCACAATACCGCTGTGCTACAAACCCATCAGAGGTGCAACAGTAATATCTTTGATAGTTACAGGCAAGCAACCTTGTCATCCTTCATTATTTCCATGACATCTCAGTTTCATAAGCCTAGGGGACCAGACCAGTTGGACTTTGGAATTTGACCAGGGTGTCTTGACAACATGTATGTTTTCAATATATAACAGGTCCACTGAGGATGCAATTAGTTATGTGGCATGTAAAGCTATGCAGCACACCATATGGAGTAGCATAAGAAAAAAAGGAAGGAATGCCGCAGTTAGTGGGTTTCGAGCACAGTTGGCACGCTCACCTATCCCAGATTAATGGGTTATTTGTGTTTACTTCAAAGGGATTCCAGCTTTTCTGTATACAACATGGTAAACCTACAGGGCCAAGGACAGGCGAGGGGCTTAGGGAAATAGAGACAGAAAAAGAAAGAGGGAGGTGGGGTGGGTTGGGGTTATGCAATGAAAGGGGAAAAAGAGTGAGACAGATGTGTTGTAGTGGAGAGAGAGACACATAAAAGACATACAAAGTGAAAAAAAGGGGGCTGATGTTTTATCTGGTTGCTGCAGGGTCATTCGTTGCTGTAGTGGCCTGAAATCCCAGGCCGAACCAATGGGAAGCTCATCTATTATTTAGCAGTGCGCATCCTAGGCCATTTGAGTCAAGGTTACGCTGCCTACACAGGCCCCATTTTGCCTCCCCCAGACTCGCACTCAAAATACAGTCATTGGTCTTACCTTTTCAAAAGAACTGTATTTTAAATTTCTGTATTTTAAACAGCTATAGCATTGTTCCTGCAGAGAACAGGTTTCTGTTGGTGGAAAATTCATGAATTCCTTTTAGAAAGGAAGTAATAATTGCTGAGGGAAGACAGAGGAGAGAAAAACAAAGGAACAGGCAATTTATCATAAGAGGTGGCTCTGGCTCTGGACAAATGGCTGTGAGAAAGGGAAGGCAATTCTGTCCTTTTAGATAACTGTGTGTACTGCCATGCAGGCAGCTCGTTTAAAGCTTTTATGTTGCCATACAGAGACAGAAAAGGAATCATTACTCTCACAAAAGTGCTTTTTTACAACCACTTTGAAAACAAAATTCAAACAAAACATATAGTTGTGTGTATATAAGAGTGATTTAGTGCAACATACAGTACAATAGTTTTTTTCCTCATTGTGTATTACCTGCACATCCACCTCCACAATGTGTTTAAAGTGCTTTTCACCAAATCCCTAGCATTGGAAATAACAGTCTTTTGCAAATGCTAATACTGTACTTAGTACTGCAAGAACTGCTAGTGCCTGAGCAGAATGACCAAAACCTGATTCATATCTGTTGATCCATCTTATATTTCCACTTTCTCTACAGTATCAGGGGAGCGGCAGCGGGAGTCAAGGAGGCTCCTGTAACTCCCTCAAAGCACCTCTCTCACCCTGACGAGTCCTGTCCTGCACACATCGCACCATTAGCAGACCGAGAGAGTGATAGAGAGCAGAGAGAAGAGGACCAAACCCGTCTGGATGAGACCAAGGCCACAATACTGAGAGTGGGGGTGGGCTGATGGCGAAGATTCCTGAGACGGAGAGAGAGAGAGAGAGAGAGAGAGAGAGAGAGAGAGAGAGAGAGAGAGAGAGAGAGAAAGAGGGAGAGAGAGATAGTCACCACCATTGTCAGACCCCAGTGGCTCTGGGACGCCACCTTTGCATGGTCGATGCGGATTGCTTAAAAGTTGCATGTTAAGTGGCATACAGTGTGGTCGTTTGTTTTCCTCTTAACATAATTTGTGATGAAAGATACGTGAGTGCCCAGAGTTGTCGCTATGGGTTCATGTCAGCTTCAGTCCGAAACTACAGTCAATGTTTTCTACCATAGTCTTGATACCTGTTTTTATTGGAGTGTCTCTGTATCACATGTTGTTCTAAAGGTTTCGTCCAGTTGCCATGGTTTCCTGAGGACACAGTGCATGAATCAATTTAAGTGGGGTACTCTGTTTTTTCCTGTTTTTTGTTATAAAATGGAATGTGAAGTTTTGTCATAACATCTCATGATGTTAGATGAAAGTTAATTTATAGACTTTGCAAGTAAAACTGTCCTAACAAGATGTTATTAAACACATTTCTTTTCTTAAAAGTGGCCTTGTCATTTGTAATCCACATATCCTCAAATTTCATTTAACCCTAAAGATGACAAATCTTAGCCATGCTGAATAGCTACCATCCTGATATCTGCAGTATCTGGAGTATTTTGAAAGACGGCATGATGAACATAGAGAGCTGTAGTCACTTAACAGACTTGTTCTGTAAAAGTATATAGTATTATAGTCTTTTGGCAATGAATTAATTATCATTGGCTGAAGAATTCTCATTGGCCAAAGAGTATGTAGAATAGAATAGAAAAGCCTTTATTGTCATTGTTTTTGCATAGAACGAAATTTGGAGTGCTTCTCCTGTTGGTGTGACGAGGGACAACATACACAACAACAACATATAACACAACAATATTACAACTATCTAAAAACAGTAGGAATAGCTTAAAAATATATATAAATATTAAGAATACAACAAAGTGCCGCGGTATGGATTAAAGTACTTCCCTGAGAAACAATATATACATCAACAGTACACAGAATAATAAATACAGAAATAGAGATGGTATATGTGACTTGCAGTCAATAAAGTGGGTATGTAGAGATAGGTGCGCTAATCTAACACATTTAATGTTGGTAATTGGTTAGACATAGACACACACATCACACACATCTACTTAGATGAATTTCTTCAGTAAAGACAGGATTGATGGATGTCTTGAGGTTCAGTCGATCGGCGTACTCTGTCATAGGCAAGAGTTATTGTCTACCATCAGAAGGCATGTTGACAGCAAAACTGGCCTGGTTTCACAGGGTATAAAGTTATCCTTAGGGACGATTCCTGAACATCTTTTATCAGAGCTTTGTACAGCTTTGAACAAGCATTGCTTCAGTATTACCATCCCTCTCTGAGCACTTAATGACACTCTAGCCCGAGCCAAGATCTCAGTGGTGTACTGGTTTCCGTGGATCCGCCAATCAATTCCTTTTATTCTCTCCTCCCTGTTTCTAAATTGGAAACTACCGTCTTTCTGAGAGAACAAAGCCTCAGTGCCCACTGAGTCAATTACATTTTCAGGTGTGTGTGTGTGTGTTTGTGGGTATTTTATCCTGCACGTCCATACAAAACATACCCGTCCATTATTTTGGCATTTGAGATAAATATCCATGCAAATATTCAAATGTGCGAACAGAAGATGTGTGCATTGAAAGGGAAAAAACCTGTCCTTGCTTTGATCTCAACTGTCATAGGAGCATGCATTCTTTCCTAAGCACTCAGCTATAGTGATGAAATGCGAACAATTTCACTGGCAATCTCACCCAGAAAGCTTAATAGACAGCTGAATGGCATAGCCCACTGAAAAAAACTCCATTTAAAGAATGTGTTTCGTCCCCATTTCTCTGTAGTGTCAGGAGAGACTGTTTTTATTCTATCTGTGCTTCCAAATGCTCTCATTTTTTAGCATTAGAGGCACTGTGCATTTCAAGCATGCATGAATGGCTTTTTTGTAAAGATTCATGATTGAGTAAGGAACATCAAAGGCACTATTTTAGATACCCACTCAGAACTACACTCTTGCGCAACCATAGAAACATTACCCTTCCTGTTACAAAGGAGTTGTTTGACAAGCGCATGGCTTAATTCCACTTGATCTGCTAGGTAAGCACAGAGACTTTCTGTTCCAGGCTGCAGATATCCAAAAACCACATTATAGTAGTGAAATGTTTATTCGTGGCAAGGTGTTAAGGCTGGGAGCGATGAGTTTGCGTGCACACGTTCAGGAAAGACGTGGCCTCGTGCTACGCGAGCAGAGCAGAAGTGTGATTTCGGACTGGTTGCCTCTTCCTGCACCATCCCCACTGCGCTCCTCGCCTGTGCCAAAATGTCATGAAGGCTGTGAATTATTCAGAGCTCGTTAAGAGGCTGAGTGCCAACAGTCGCTCTCTCTCTTTCTATAACGACGCCGGCATTCGCTCTCCACTGTTGAACAATCACGACCTGGCCCTCCTACACGCGCCTGGGCCTGTCACTTAACAGCTGATGCTCCGGAGTGTTATAGACCAATGCTCCAGAGCATTAGAGGCTCGTTAGAGGTTGCGTTAGGGCCTCATTACGACATAAATGAAGTGAGTGACATGACATACCAGCGAGTCGACATCCAAGGACACAGTCCTCTCAGTACAAGCTCTGTGTCTTAAATTAACACTGCATTTTTTAAACAATACCCAACAACCATGGTAGCCTTAGAGAGCACATAGAGAAATGGTTGTCAGTGACAACACACTGACAGGGCTTTTCCTTGCTTTTGCCTTCTTTGCGCCTGAGTTTGAGTTACACATACTGAGACAGGTATGCTGGCCGAAAAGTGTTTACTTAATATTACTGCAACAATAGTTTTTAGTATTGAAATACAGTATGAGAGTAGACATTGCAGTGTAGTACAGGGGGCAACCTTACATAATTCACCCTAACTCCCAAGGTATAATATGGTGGTGGGCTGTTCTCCTTCTATCCTGTGTAGCTGTTAACAATTCTCTATCTTCAACTTCCTTCCGCAATGCCATCAAGGCACACTAAGACAGTCTCCTAATGGACTGAGACATCTGAAATGCTTGATAAAAATGTCTCTGACACGTGTATGGCTGGGCTGCCAGATTGTGGCTTCCCACCTGTCTGGGCCGATGATGAGACTCATCACAGCCGTGGCATGACTCACTACCACATCACCATCTGAATGGAACTTTCTCTGCAATTTAGGCAAGCTCAACTAACTCCTGAGTGTCAAGGCACTATGACAGATCATTCTCGGTTGGTGAGGTTCACAGGTGCAAGTAATCTAAATGGGTAGCAGGCTGAACCCTGAACATATGTTTCTGTGTGCGTTTGCACTCAATGCAAAAAGACAAATGCGACTCTATTTCCTGTGTATGAAGTCATCTTTTTGGATAACCTCTGTGCTGATAACATTACAAAAACTCACACGCTGGCCCTCAACCAGTCAATACCAGATACCAAATATCGAATCTTCAGCAGATTATGTGGACTCAATTGCAATGCACTAAAAATGACTAATAGAAATTATTTAGAAAAATAAGCTTTGCACTGCCCAAACTTGGCAGTGCCATAGCTGCGAAGTGGCCTAGTAGCTCATTTCCATTCTGACCCGTGCTTTCTCGGTTGAGAAGCCCTCTCCCAAAGTTCCCAGCAATAGAAAGGTGAGCCGGTGTATTAGAGGAGAATTGTCTGGACGGGCGACAAAGATCAAGTGAGTTTCCCTTCTTGCCTTAAAGGCCAGCCTAGTCTATCCTCCCCACAGAGCTGTAAGGCCAGGGTCTCTGGGAAATAGACTCCTCATGAATCTTACATGAGAACTGCTCGCTGAACACACACATACATTTAAGTGTCCATATGTCATTGTCAGACATGAACGGTAGGCTTTTTGCTGAGGTAAATCTTCATATATAGTAGCGTGAAAAGATAACATCTCTCTTTCTCTCTCTCTTTAATAACCATACAGATAAAAGTGTAGTTATATTATATATCTATTGTAGCTGAAAGGACTGAATAATCATTAAATGATCAATGTGTTTTCTGGCCTCACCACTTTCATGTGGTATCTACAGAGCAGGGATAAAGTGAGGCAAAATGACCAGTTTGAGCAGTTTATTATTGATTGTTTTGGTCTTGCTCTTTCCGAGGTGGTCATGGATTCCCATCCTCTGGCCCACTTGAGCTAGATAGTCCCCGGGCTGTTTATCATAAAGCTTTAAACCTAGTACTCCACCAGATGTTCCTTGGCATGTTAATGCAATCGTTCTTCAGCTTAAGCCTCTAAGCCAGACATCTCTCAGAGCCTCAACAGCCAAAGGAATAGGAATATCTGCTAAATGTCCACTAATTATTTCTTAAAGGTCCCTCACAGCCTACTCCATTAATGCCCACAAAGATGTGTGCAATCCTCAGCAAGAACATCCCTCCCTTTAAAAATGTGTCAGGACATGGAGAAGAACATGTTGTCGTTTTATACTAACAAAAGAGGGCTGATATGGTCCCAGAAACAGAAGAAATGAAGAGCTTAAGAGCTAAAAAGCTACCAGCCCACAAAGTGTGCATTCGGCTCTGTTCACGCCTGTGCCCAAGCTCAGCTGAGCCTCTTTTGTATGTGTTTGGAGTGGTTCAGCTCCAGGTACTGCGGCGGTTGAAGGCCCGGCCATAGCACAGGATGCACATTATCAAAAGCCCATGTGAGCGCTGAAGCTTCCAGGTTCGAGCTCTGCCAACGAACAGAATGAGAGGCGCGCGCGAGAGAGAGAGAGAGAGAGAGAGAGAGAGAGAGAGAGAGAGAGAGAGAGAGAGAGAGAGTATCCCAGGCAGTGTGAATGTGTTTGTGTGTGTGTGTGTTTGTGGGTGTGCGGTGTTTGTGTGTGTGCGCATGTGTGTGAAGAGGGGGGCACTGAGAGATACAAATATGCCACTGAGTCCCCTCTGCTGTACTTCTTGCAGGATTGCTGTGAAATATTAGTCTGACCCAATGAATGGGATCAAAGGCAAGCGATGGCAGGGCTTATGGGACTTTCCTGTGCTCAGGTGAGCATGGCATTCTAAATGGGGATGTAACTGTCTCCCTTTAAAGCACCAAGGGAAAGTCATGAGGATTGAGGATGGGAGAAATGCAGAGAGAAGGGGAGAGAGACTCACAGAAACCATTTGAGAAAAAGAGAGCGAGAGGGGGAGGGAGAGAGTAAAGAGAGAGAGAGAGAGAGAGAGTAGAGAGAGACAGACGGACCCACAGACACCATATGAGCTGTGTTTCATGCCTAAACCTGCTGTCTTTGGGTGCTGATATGTAATCACGACAAACATGATTAGCATCAAGGCAATGACTGTTGATGAGACCAGACCTTTTCACTACTTACCTATCCAGACAGCCCTTGTGCCCTTGTGCCTGCCCAGTCACTGCATGTCCTAATCTTTGGTTGTGTAGATTAACTAATTTCCTTGTGTACCCTCCTTCAATTTAGAATGTGTCTAATGCTCAGCTTCTTCCCAGCAACTATCTCTATAGTGTTGCCTCAGGTTTGTTGCATGCACCACTAGATTTCATGCCACTAGATTATTCATAACCAAAAACCCTTGACATACAGCAGAGCTGCTTGATTTTACCGCCCCGTTGCATAATTGGAAAGGCTAAGCTGAATTTTTTTTAACTGTGCACGGTGGACCACTTGAGCCACAACACATTTGTATTACTACAGCAATGAGATGGACGGTGATTCATTATCACTGTGGCTTGACCCCGTCTGTGATCCACCATACATTTCACAATGAAGTGACTGAAGATAGGATAGGAATAGGGAATGAATAAAACAGAGCGATTTTCCTTTCATCGTGTCACTCCATTATAAGTTAGAGTGGCTCTTCACTTATGAATGACAGGTACTGTGCTCAATGGGGGGAAATACTAATCTGCTGTCCTTTGATTTGTTGCTTCCAATGTTTGCACACACTGTCTCTGTTCATCAGTTCAGACCGTCAACAACTCTAGCAGACGAATGAAGTGAACAGCGAGTTTGCACTGCGCTGGTTGAGTACAACTATATAACGAGGTCTGAATGTTTGCCATTTGATTCATCTAACGTGATGGATTTCATGTTCTGATTCAGGTGGGTATACTAAATGTACCTTCTCTTGCAACATTTCCCTTTTTATCTTTCATCAAATTCCTTCATCACACTATATCAGTGTCAACTTGAAAAGTCATCTCTGATCATATTTCTGTATGCCACAGTTCTGAAGGGTGAATAAAATCTTCTCACAAATCTTCTCTTTTTTTAAATGGTAGCGCAGCTCTTTCCTGTTTTACTTCTCATCAGTTCCCGGTTTGATCATTTGGGCTGTTTAAAGCCAGGAGAAAAACACCCCTGGTACCCAAGCTAATGGGAAACGCAGAGAAAACAGCACTTTCAGGTAATCTGTGCTTAGAGCCCTCCACTCAAGGTTTACAAGGTCCTCTATCGTCTCGCCGATCGACCTCTCTACTCTGAAACTACATTATTGAGGAGAAGGAAGTTTGGAGTCAAAAAAGTCAATGTCACAAGATGTGAAGCTGAGCATTAACTAAGCAAGTAAATATGAGTGAGAAAAGGAGATAGTGCTCCTCTAGCTGCCTGAAATGAATAAAAATGTAAGCATTACCATAATTATCCTCACATGCCACACTGGCTATTTCCAAATGTGTCTTTCAGTTTGACAAATAAATATTGAGAACAAGGAAAGCATTAGGAAGTATTTCATGTAGTGGTTTTGCAATTTTGGAATTACAACGGTCAGTAATACTAAATCATGACACTTCAATACTGGAAGTGTTTTTTTCACAGCCTCTTTTAACTCTCTTAAAACCAACAGCTACATGCCAAGCAGGATCGTTTGTGTAAAATTATATCAGAATATAGCATGATATTAGATTATTTTGTATCAGAAACAACTAGTCGATTTGGTATACAGACTGTATTGTTGCAATGATTTGACCTTGTATTCTGTAACGTTGCCTTGGGTAGCTAGAACAGTACATTCAAAATACATCCTTTAAATGGACTCTAAAATATGAACGGCATAGGCCATGAGAGTGTGCCCAGCTAGTGCCTGACAGAGGCAAATGGAGACCTTACTGAAAGACTCACTATTAATGTTCCAGACGAAAGAGAGCAACTGGGGAATATATCATTGCCACACGGCTCCACCTTTCCATCTTTACTGGAGGTTTTTCCTCTCTCCCTCTTTCTTTACGACAAAAACAAACAAATGCGAATGGATTTTTGACTGTTTAATCAGAATTTCTATGGATTTTCATGGGCTAAGTGGCATGTGCACATATTCACGTACATGTATGCATGCACACACACACACACACACACACACACACACACTCACACACACACACACACACACACACACACACACACACACACACACAGACAGACACACAGACAGACAGACACACACACATACATCCACACAAACACACACACACACACACACACACACACACATACGCACACATACATCCACACACACACACACTTGATCTAATGGATGATTTGTGAGGTTCCTTTTTGATACTACAGCTCCCTACACTGCCCACAGGCAGTCACAAATGTGGAATAGCAATAGAAAGTAAAGGTGCTGCACACAGGCACGCACGCACACACACACACACACGCACACACACACACACACACACACACACACACACACACAGCAAATCGGTGCAATACCCCACCCCCACTCTACAAGCACGCGCACACACACACACACACACACACACACACACACACACACACGCGGCAAATCGGTGCAACACCCCACCCCCACTCTACAAGCACGCGCACACTCACACCCGCAGCCGCACCCGCACGCACGGGCGCGCACACACACAAATACACAAATACATGAATGCATGGAGAGGTTGACTGACATAGTGTAGATATAAACATATGTATAAACAAATGTATTCCAATTGTTCCAAACATTTCATGCATTATGGAGATTAGTCTTCTGCTTTCTAAAAAAACGCATGACTCTGTATGAAGCTCTAGCACCCCATGGTGGTAGATAGGGTCACAACAATCCTTCAAGAGCTCATGGAAGGGCAGGTTTTCCAAAGATAATTGAAAACACACATCAACAAAACTTCCTAGAAGACTTTATACAGCTTAAAATGTTGTTGACAGAAACAATTTTCACTCATCTACTGAATGTAAGGATGGTTGTACCACTGACTATATCACTTGAAACTTCAACTCATTTACATTTACATTGAGTCATTTAGCAGACGGCTTTGTCCAAAGCGACGTACAAGGGAGAGAACAGTCAAGCTAAGAGCAATAAATACTGGTGTAACAATAAATACTGCTTTTATTTTATTTAGAAGTGTGGGACTGTCGCTGCTTAAGTGCAAGTTAAGCCAAGGTGCCAGTTAGGAAGGGAGGTGCTCTCTGAAGAGTTGGGTCTTCAAGAGCTTCTTGAGGGTAGAGAGGGACGCCCCTGCTCTGGTAGTACTAGGCAGTTCGTTCCACCAACGTGGAACTACAAATGAAAATAGTCTGGATCACCGTGCTTGCACAGGCGGCAGTGCCAGACGACGCTCACTAGATGAGCGCAGCGTCCTGGGTGTGTAACATTTGCCCTTACAAGAGCATTTAGGTGGGAGCAGAACCAGCAAGCACTCTGTAGGCAAGCATAAGTGACTTGAACTTAACAATGACAATGATTGTAGAAAAGTATCAGAGCCAAAATATTAGACAGATGTTCACTTTTAAAAGGGGGTCTGCCTTGAAATGTTTGAGAACTATTGAACTTGAGTTGAGGAATGAGTTTGGCCTACACAGAGCACGCCTTCACTTGTACAGACAATAGCTAACCGCCGAGTGGCGACAGAGCACAGAAAGTACCTGTTACCATTGGAAGCTTTTTCATCTGTAAACTTTGATGCATGATCAAACGTGAGCTATGCTAAACTTCACAACGCGCCAAAGCGCATTCATAATTCTGTGTCTGATTTAAAACAGGAAACGAAGGCTCTGCCGACTGCGGTGCGAAATGAATTCGAGTTAGTTTTGGTTACTTCGTCTTGACACATGGCAAATCGTCATGTAGGGGTTAACTTCTCCACCTCAGCACAAATTGGTCACAAGACAAAACGAAAAATGCACTTTATTTTTAACATTTTTTTGTCCTCGGGAGGATCGAAGTCAACATAACTAAGTTACTGTCATAAAGGTCTCCCCTGCTGTAGGCTAATAGACAGGTGAACGCAACAAGAGAGTTCAGCAAAGGCGCACTGGAAAGCAGCAATGAAAAGTCAAAACTCGAACAGAAGACTCAAAGATCTCGGGAGAGAGCACCAGACTATCGATTTGAGGATGCATCGAAGCAATTCGGTAAGTTTTCTTTTATCGTATTATTCAGTTGCTGTTGTCAGTATACATCCTTAAATGCAATTTGCAGTAGCCTACTCACTATTCACGATAGTTTCGAGGGATTAGCCTATGAATTATGCATTGCTAAGTAAGTATTTTGCACTAATTTCTGTCATAACATAATACCACGTGCCTGGTTGCGATTAAATGAAATCTGTCTGTCTGTCGAGTTTACCTATTCATTGTTTTTTCCCTATACGGATTCAAACATGACAAAGAAAGCTCAAGTCTGAAAACATCTTTTTACTTTTCGTCGCATGGCTGATTTGTATTTGCATATTTTTTATTTTTTTTATTGACACCATTAATGCAGTCAAGACATTCATGCAGTTACAACATGCAAGACAAAAGTATATCAGAACATTATTTGCATATTTATTAAGGACTATTGTAAATAGCCTACTTTTGTTCAGGTTGAACCCCCCCCCCCCCAATTAATTGTGTTTAGGCCTACAGTGTCTTGTAAACAAAACTTTCACCTCCTAAACACTGTTTAGGTAAACAGTATGAATATTCAAAGATAATAATCACACCCTGTAATGTCGACATATTAAAGTCCTGTTAGAAAGGAGGAGGATTAAGAGGAAATTGCTGTAGGGCAGAGGATGAAGGAAAGGATGTGAAAAAGGAAATTAGAGAGTGCAAAGAGCATGAGAGATGCAGACCGAGGAGGAGAACAGGGATTGTGTTTAGCAGTCATTGTATAAGAATGATGCGGCAAACAATGCTGGTGTTTTTTATTGCTAGAACTGTCATTAAAGAACACCACAGGACCAGTGTCAGTAGAATGCCTTCCTGCTCCCTTGCCTGGCAGAGATATGCAAATCCAGAATGCACACAGCTGAGGGAGTTCGATACCCAACATGAATCATCCCAGCCTAGGAGCGCTTTGAGGATTTCAATAATGGCAGCAAATTACAATTAAGGAGCCCAGAGTTATCGCCTCATCAGTCTCCTCCAAAAGGAACCCTTTGAGAGGAGCTTCCAGGCAAATTTGGTCTTTACAGTGGATGTTAAAAGCAATGACATCTTATCACATCATTTTAATTTGTGGAAGCACAGTATGCGTTGTTTGAAGATTGCATGTTTCTTTGATGAGCATCGTATTTTACTGATGAGCTCTATCTCTGTCCTAATGTGTGTTCTTATCCAAAATTGTATGATGTTGAAATCGTTGTATAACGCAGGGGAAAGCTATCACTACCTCAAAGGAGTCTTGTGTCATGCATTTGAAAAATGCATGTGTGCCCCCTAGGGCAAAATATTCCCACCAGTGTGCTACTCACAAAAATAATGCAGCACTGCTCAGCTTTACTCTTAATGATCAGAAAAAGATCTGATAGTGGGTGAGGTAGGATAATTGAGAGTTGAGTTGGGCTATGGGCACCAAATGGAAATAGTTTCTGACGGTCTTGCATTTTGAGGATGACATTGCTATGGCATAAACATGACTTAACAGATCTTATATCTCAGGTACATTTATTTGATCTGATGAAGGGTCAAAGCCCATCAAACCCCTCAGTGTTGAGGGTTATTGCAGTGCTTTTGATACTTACCATTTACTCACTTGCTCTTATAGCCACAGAGAACTTTAAAATTCTTCAAATCGGTGACAAATGATGTTACACTCGATAGTCATGTGATGCTCTTGAAAGTGTAACCTGAGAATAATAATTGAGGTTTTAAAGTGATGTGTCATCGCCTTAATATGTCAAATGTAAGTTTTACCAGCTGACATACAGATTGTCTTCTAATGTGCAGCTGGTTGTTTCTCTGGGTCCCCTGCCCCCTCAGCTCTGATGCCTCTGTCACAGATGCCATGCTCGATTAGAGGGCGAGGGAGACGCTGGGCTCTGGATGCTTGGTTGTGGGAAAAGAGCTCTCTTGATCATTTGCTCCATGTCATTTTGCAGTTTTTTGTCTTTCATACAGAAACCATTATAGTACATAATTGAAGGAATACGTTGAAGTTGTTTACCAATAATTCGCCAATAATTCCAATAATAAATACATAATTCTTTTGATATTTTGTTTCTTTCTGTACCGGGAAATTAAAAAATGATCAAAAACCTGTGATAGTTTGAGACGATATATGCAATGCACAGCAAAATGCCTTCAGAATGATGTAATAATTACAAGACACTAAAGCACTGTTTAGCTTGCAGTTAGAGAAAAAAAAAAGTTATGGTTATTTTTTTTTTTATTGTGTTGCTTAAAAGCTTTTGATTCGGGATAGATATCAAAGCTAGTACATAAAAATAAGCTAAAAAAAATAGATTTGAAATGTAATTTTTGTCATGGCGGACTTTTCAAAAAGTGATTTTGCTTTGTCTTATGTATGAATCCACTCTTCCCACACAGAGATGTTCGGCTGAGAGTAAAGCATTGTTTGAAGGAATTATTTGCACTGTATCATTTGGGTGTTTTTTAATTGCCTCTCTGTGCTCTGCGCTACCCAAGCCTTCTTAAAAATCATTCAGCTTTCCCTTCGGAACACTGCAATGTTTTGTTTACTGCAAAGCTGGCTAATTACAGCTTTCCTTTCTTTCCTTCTGCCAGAGGGGGTGGAATTCTAAAGGAGATAGGTTGTTTGTTTATGTGTTATGACAATAGCTGCTCCTCATTGTCGAAACAGGATGTTTTGCTGAATAGTTTATCTGAATAGTTTGTACACAAGTCATTGATCTGATCATTGATTCACCAAATAAAAATGTTTTTAAATTTTTACTTTTATATATTTCAGTGAATTTGAAGAGATAATGTCAAGTGAAGTGAAGCCCTCCCTGTGATAGTCTCCCCTCACTTTCACTCTCTCTGTCACCTTCTATCTCATGTTCTCCACTGATTGAGGTAGGCCAGAGTGATATCAGGTGCCACTAGTCATTCGGCTTGATCCTGTACTCGAAACAATCTCTGAGGTGTTGTCAGGACAATTACATGGAGACAAGTTGATTCAGGAGCTTGGCCTCAAGAGTGAGGTTATGGTCAAGTGTCACTGAAACAGAGGATATACTGGTAGTGAGACAAAACAGTAGCACTATGAATATAAAAAGAACACCACTCACTGGTAAAACAGCTAAAGCATCTTTTCTTTAATATGCCATCAGGACATTAACACGCTCTGCTTATCTCGGTATGGAGGCATTATGCTAATCACTTCAATATTTTAGGTGGGGCGCTTCTTGTACAAGTTTTAACTTGTACAGTGACAACTGATTCTGCCATCATATTTGGAAGAAAAGGCATCGACCTCTTTGGGATTTTACTGTCTATCGATTTGAGAGTAGTGGGGATATTCATAAATGTACCACATACAGTGGGGAAAATAAGTATTTGAACCCCTTGCGATTTCACAAGTTTGGCCACTTGCAAAGAAATGTGTGATCTATAATTGTAATGGTAGGTGTATATTAACAGTGAGAAACAGAATATCAACAAAAAAATCCAGAAAAATGCATTTTATAACATTTATGACTTTATTTGCATTTGATGCAAAAAATAAGTATTTGAACCCCCAAAACTGACTGACAAAAATGACTTAGTACTTGGTGGAATAACCCTTATTGGCAAGCACAGACGTCAGACGTTTCTTTTAGTTGGTCACCAGGTTTACAAACATCTCAGGAGGGATTTTGGTCCACTCCTCTTTCCAGATCCTCTCCAAATCTTTAAGGTTGTGTTTTCAATGGGAGGGAATGAGGTTCAAGCCCAATATTCCACGTTACATGGCCCCATCCATAGTCCCCTTGATGCGGTGGAGTCGTCCTGTACCCTTGGCAGAGAAACAGCCCCAAAGCATAATGTTTCCACCGCCATGCTTGATGGTGGGTATGATGTACTCTTGGGGTCATATTCAGCATTCCCCCCCCTGTCAAACACGGCAAGTCGAGTTGATGCCAAAGAGCTTGATTTTGGTATCATCTGACCACATTCTGTCTCCCAATCCTCCCTAGAATCATTCAAGTGTGCAATGGTAAACTTCAGATGGCCCTGTACATGCGCTTCCTTGAGCAGGGGGACCTTGCGAGTGCTGCAGTACTTCAAAAAATGACGGAGTGGTGTGTTGCCAATGGTTTTCTTGGTGACTCTGGTCCCAGCTGCCTTGAGATCATTCACAAGCTCCCCCTGTGTAGTTCTGGGGTTATTCTGCACCTACCGAATGATCACTGATTCCGCACGAGGGGATATCTTGCATGGAGCCCCAGACCTAGAGCGGGTGACAGTTGTTTGGTGTTGCTTCCATTTATGAATAATCGCACCAATAGTTATCTGCTTCTCACCAAGCTGCTTGCCGGTGGTTTTTTAGCCCATTCCAGCCTTGTGCAGGTCTACAATCTTATCTCTGACGTCCTTGGACAGCTCTTTGGTCTTGCCCATGGTGGTGAGGTTGAAGGTGTGAAGTATGATTCTTTGGACAGGTTTCTTTTATACAGGTCATCAGTTGAGATCAGGTATACCTTGTTAGACTTAATGAGGACTAATCTGTGTGCTTTTTGGGCACATAACTGGCCATTGGGAGCCAGGATTATTGCTGTTTGCTTGGGGGTTCAAATACTTATTTTTTGCATCAAATGCAAATAAAGTCATAAATCTTATAAAATGCAGTTTTCTGGATTTTTTTGTTGATATTCTGTTTCTCACTGTTAAAATACACCTACCATTACAATTGTAGATCACACATTTCTTTGCAAGTGGCCAAACTTGCGAAGTCGGCAGGGGTTCAAATACTTATTTTCCCCACTGTATATGATAACTGATCAAAGCTAAAGGAATTGTCGGAGAGGCAGAAACCCTTCCATAGACCATATTATGCTTTAGGTCCCTGTGTGCCTTTGCACTGGAAAATATTCAGTGCAGCATGATGTCAGGCTCCTGTCTCATTTCAATGGCAAGACATTGCAAGTGTTGTCAGTGTTTTTAACAGTGAATTATGGGGAGATGTGTTTGCACAGTATTGTTCAGCCTAGGCTGCTTGTTGCTTTACAAATCTGAAATACCAGCCTGCTTATCTCGCTGACAGCCGTATCCCCATGGCACTGTTAAAACAACCGCACTGGCACACAATGAGCCTTAATGGTCAGTCAATTTTTACTACCTCACAGGAGGGGGTGGGGGTGGTCTTGGTGTGTGGGAGCACTTGGTAGTGAGGACCCTGCAAGGGGAGATATATCATCAAAGCTAGAGGTAGAAGGAGCCATTGTATTAAATTAACAAATAATAACAGCATGTTTACATTGGTCACCAAAAAGTGTTGCCTTAGTAAAACAGTATTGGGGTTGCCTTGTAATCAAATAAAATGCAGCAAATGTCTTCAGAAATGTGAACATATTTTCGTAAATCTTTTGGGCTACAGTATTTAATTGGCGAATGTGTCTAGGTTACTATGTTGTATATGTATGCTTGTACATACAGTATATAACACTCTTTAATACTTAACTTGTCTGTTTAAAAAACGTTCTCTTGAAATTTTTGGGCCAAACTAATATAACAATCCCATCTTGAGGATGTTGTAGCCCTTTTGGCAGCACTTTAGTATAATGCAAAGTTTTTAAGTAGTAGCAGTGCAGTACTGTGTATAGTATGCTAAAAATTCTTTAAGTGGGAGTTGGACAACACCATTTTATGAAATGCTTAGTGAACAAATATTGGCTTTTAAATAGTATGTTGAGTGTAGGATCTTGTATACACCTTGTATACACCTGTATGTAATCTCTAACAAAAAAGATAGTAAATAAAAATGAAAGCAAGGTGGACCTGAAATTGAGCCTTGAGGGACTGAAGATAAACAACGATCAATACCAGTGCAGTGTTGTTTATTGTCCTATATGAGTTCATTCATGAAATATATGTAGACAGCACTGTGAATCATGGATTATTTTGTCAAACTCCCTCTGCCAATCAAAACTTTGTGACAACTGAAACCCCCTTCTTCCAAACCTCTATTCAAAGTAGCAGATGACATGTCTGTAGAGTGATTCACTTAAACCAAATTTCATTTAGGTTCATTTTGGATAATGATAATCTGATGCAACAGAGTTAATTTCCTTATGTTACATCTAAGGTCATCATTGCTTCCTTCAAAAACAGGGGAAATGCGTGTATACGTGTTTTTGCTGTGACCAAAAGTCTTAATGTTGAAACATTGCTGTTTTAAACATGAACTTCTAAATGCACTGCCAGCACAGTGACTATATTTTTGCCAGCCTAAAGAACAACATAGCCATTTTACAAATGAGAATGGCTAAACACTTGTGTTGCCTCTATTTTTACTCTGATCCCAATTGGTCAGAAATGCTGACAGCAGTGGGATGCCATTTTGCAAAATTATAGGAAAGTCTAAACCCAAAAGCCACATCCATAGCAAATATTTACTGGGCACAACAAAACAGCTATTGTTGTTTTGCACTGAATTAATTACAAAGAAAGAAGGCTACGCTGGAAATGGCTACAATTGGGATCTTGGCGGTGATCATGTCAGTGAGTCCTGAATGTAAGTATTTTCTGTTTTGGTGACAATGTCCTTTTTGTCTTATAAAATATCTTCCAGAGCCTTGAGAGTGAACGATTGAGGCCAAGGAAATATCCCATTGCCATGGCTTCAGATGCCAGTCACATGTTGGAGACAGCGCTAGAGCAAATGGATGACATTATTGCCGGTAAGCAAGTGGATTAAAATGCATTTTTACCTCATAATAAGATCATATGGCGATTGCATTGTTTTACTGACCCTCATTCAGTATCATGTTATTTCCTCATTGTGATCTCAGTAAGGGGTTAGAAGAATGTTCTAAAATGTCCTAGAGGGTAACACTTGGACCTCCCCAGATTCTGCCAGTCCACTGAGAAATATGTCAGCTCCGTGTCCATGTTTTGTCAAGTATGGTATGATGTTTGTGCTACCCTGTAGCAGTGCATGCAGTGAATGCTAGAAAGAAAGTAGTGGGTACCGATAGGTGTAGTAGCTGCTGTTGTTAGTATGTTAAAGCTTTTATAGTGTCATCACTTAAAAAGTAAAGATTACACAAACACACACGTATCTCTGTGTGTGTACGTATTTACTGTTTATATAGGTATGTTCTGAATAAAAAAAGGCTGCAAAGCCTTAGATGAACTTAACTTATACAGCTGAAGATAGACTTTCCTCAAAACCTCTCTGGTTTTGAGGGAACCCTGTGTGCAGGATTTTAATTATTTGTACCTATATTTTACCCACCTTTGTACACATCAGTTACTCCTTCAGTACTGCCTCTGGCTTTCATTGTCTTAATGAGCCTACCCCCTCCTGCTGTTCTTGCTGCTGGGCTATGCAACTTCCTTTAGGGGTGCTACATTTGGGATGGTGGTGTTTATCAAAGCCACAGCAGCATCTCAAATAAGCCAGCGGGGTCTTGGCCCGAGGGGCAAACACAACAAGACCCGCTATAAATAGCGCTTTGCTAATGACCACCCGTCCAGTGCTTTGACAGGGCAGCAGAGGGGCATTATTCACCCCGCACTGATGTTATTAAACCCTGAGGAGATGGAAGCTCAACAGCCAGGGGCGCAATATCACTCTCCGCGACTGAATCAACTGTTGCCGGTGTGTGGTGCTTGCCGCTTTAGATAAGCTGCTCTAATAACAATGATATCAGTATTTATGTCTGTAGCCACAGTGGATTTGAGAGATGGATTGATGACCTTGTTGCCACCATACACATTTCAGGCTTCTGGTAGTATATTGGACCTTGTATAGCCTGCTAGGCTTGGTGATGTTGGTAGTGGTAACGTTGAGTTAACTGAGCTTTGTTGTTGGTGTTGTTGCGATTGTTCTGCTGGTATTAGTTGGTTATGTCTAAAGTTTGCTGATGTGAGGCACTGTAGCCAGCCTGCTTCTGTTATGTAATCTCAGTGTAAGAACGGGGTTGAACATGAGCTTTTTGAGGGCTGTGCCTTGTTAGGGAGAGCTGTGGCCTCCTGGGAGTTCAGGAATTACCGATGACCAAGTGTCTCGTTAAACAGAGGCTAAACGAGGGAGGCAGCCGGGGAATCAGGAAGGGCTTGGGGCCCCGAGTCCAAACCTGTCATGTTCAGTTCAAGAGATGGCGGTGGCACAAACGCACCCAAACAGCCCCAGTGAGCAACAGCAAATGTCACAGAAAATGCCTGCTGTGCAGTTATCAAGCGTTGGGATGTTCAGACAAATCCTCCAAACCATGCCGTGTACTGTCAGTGGAATGAAACATTAATGGCAAAACATTAAAAGTTAAATATTTGCTGTTTGTGTTGTTAAAAAGATGCATTGTACAGCAGTTTTATTTAGTTTAATAGTTAGTTTAATAATGACATTACATTTGATTAGATACATTTAAAATGTATAAGCAATAATGAATGAAGCTATGAATATGGCATCTTGACACTTCCACTCCTCAAAATGACTCTTTTTATCAGTACAAAGTGCATATGAAAATATGATTAGTAGGCTTAATCGCAAAAGAGAATGAAACAGGATGTGTAAATAGCTTTAGTGGTTTGATATCATTCTGGATAATCCTCTGTTGCATGGTCAGTATGTTTGAAAGTGGACAGTCATATCTTACAGAACTGATACATTTGAGCGTCTATAAAATTGCATTAGTGATAAAAAAGTCTGGTCGTTTGTGATGCATTATCAAGTATAGCCCAGTCTTTCTGAAGTGAGATTGTGTACATGACTGAATTGTAGAGGAGAATGAAACTATTTAAATGGGGTTTAAATGCACCTCTGAAGTTCCATATGCGTTCATGGTTTACACACATGGGAGAAGTCTGGAGTGAGGGTGGTCTAGAAGAAAAGCGGGTTTATGTGAGGCTTGCCCTCATCACAAGATGCCAATGGAAAATAAACCCACCAAAGAGGAAACTGTTCGGCTTCTCTTTGCCCAGTTAACAGGCAGGGGGAGGGTTGGGCTCAGCATGGCTCATTACCTGTAAAGTAGTGGAAGGGTGCCCTCTGTTGGAGGAAAGCAGAAGTACCCCTCTTTGCACAGTGAGGGATTATAGTCAGATAATTATAGAGTGGCATTAAAGTTGAGATGACTAAATTCACTTTTATACATTTTAGTTTGTTGAAACACAGTATCCTTTTTGTTCTTTCATAAGATATATTTTTAGGTAATGGTAATGCTTAACAACAAGACATTCTTGACAAAAAATGGCATTAATAGTATTATAAAGTGCTGTGGCTAATGCTTTATTTATGTGAACTATTTAATGTAATTACTGTTATTTGAGCAATTCTTAATACCCCTAATGTGAAGTGGTAAGTACTGAATGTTTGGGGGGAGATTACATTCCTATTTCTCTGTGAGTGAACACAAGGCTGGCAAAGCAAGGCAAGTTTATTTATATAGCACAATTCATGCATATTCGTAATTCAAAGTGCTTAACAGATGAATAGATAAAAGAACAGAAAAATAAGAGATTGCAAAAGGTTAAGTGCATTATAACAGTTAAAAGAACAGAAAAATAAAAGATTAAAAGGGATGCTAATAGAACATATGAAAATAAATTACAAAGTAGAGTGCGTTTGATCAAAAAGCATCTGAGGACAGTTGGGTCATACTTCTAGATTTTAAACTGGCTACATTTGGAGCATCTTTGATGTATCAGGAAGTTGGTTGGTTGGTATTTTGGTCCTGTCCCATGTCAAACTAATTTCCATATCCTTCTCTTCCATATCCACTTCAATAGAATAAAAAATACTTGAAAGCTCTCATCTCTCGTCACCCCCCTCCCCCCATCTAGGCTCCAGGGCGCTGGTCCCTCTGGGAGAGTTCAGCAGTGCTCTGGTGCTGCCGGAGCTGCCGGGTCCCCCCGTGACCTATTCTGCCCCTCTGCGAGTGCTGCAGCTGACCGAGGAGCTCCGGGAGGTTCTGGAGCTGCAGGACAGTCGAGAGGACGCTGACTCACTGAGGAGGCAGATTCCCAGTGACACTGCCTACATGTTGCTGCTGTGGCTGACCCAGGGCCTGGCAGTGAGTACTGTTGGAACCTATGGTGATGCTTTTGAAACTCAACCCATTGCACCCACGGACATATGGATTTAGCGTTTACTGTTTACAGATGTGCTTCAGAAGTGGTTTGTAGCACTTGTAGCTGGGATGGTAAAGCAAAACCCAAACGCTGCAAGTTTCATTGCATCATATCCCAGGAGGCACTAAAGATAACAAAATAATGATACCTAAATCTAAAAAAAATGACATGTTTTTGTATGAAAACGCACTGATACATAGGATTTACCTTTAGCTGATAGCTATCTCTACACTATAGAAGTTTTAATGTTTGTGTTTTGTAAGGACTTTAAAACCTGGATGCACTTAGCACCGTGTTACAGCATGCTGTACCACCCATGGAATAGGGTCTTATTTAAAATAAGGCATGTGATGTTACTCCATGCAGAAATGATAGATGGCCTGTGACCCAGGGCTTACTTGTCCTACATTCACAGTCTTCATACGCCACCCACAGTTCCCAGTGGAGTGTGTTTGAGTTGGCGAACGACCACAGCTTATCCTAGAGAATTCCCAGAGGGCGGAGGAGACAGGTCTTTGCAAACCGGTGGTCTCAGTGTTATCTTTGCAGTGTACTTTTGGAGGGTAAGTGTATATTTTGAAACACTGTGCTCCCTCGTGAAGAATGGTCCTTTCACATCAGCCAGCTGTTGGGAGGGCAGAGAAGGGCGGTGGGTTATGGGGCCTCCTGCGCCTCCCCGTGTGAAGAGGAAGAGGCTCTTTTCTAGGGTGTGTTATGGGGCCTCCTGTGCCCCCCTGTGTGAAGAGGAAGAGGCTCAATTCTAGGGTCTAGGGGTCCACAGCGCACAGTTAATGAGATCCAGAGTGGATCTGAAACTAGGGGTTCCTGTTCCCTTCCCCCAGTCCATGATCCCCCAAACCCAAACCCACCCCACCCCACCCCCACCCCAAACACACACACACACACACACACCATTTTTTCCCCCTGCATCTCACTTCTCTCCTTCTCCACCACATCTCTGTCTTCTATGGCATTCTTCTCATCCTCCATCCTCCATCCTGCCGTCATATGCCCTTTCTATCCGTTTACTATTTCTCCTGCTGTGGGCGCCATCTCCCCCCCTCTCCTCCCAACTCCCCCCCCCCCCCCTCCCCCTCTGCCATGTGGAGTACCATGTCTGTGATGCGCACATGCCACTGAGTGTTCCCTCTCCTCCTGGCTGGCTGGCTGGCGGGCGGGCAGCCCCTCAGAAAGCCCCCACATTTAAAATAACACACAGAAGTTCAGACAGGTTCTGAGGACTGGCTAATGAGATCTCCTTAGAGCATAAAGGAAAGAGAAGAGGAAAACCTAGAGAGAGTTAGACAGTGGGAGTGAGAGAAGGGAGGTGGACAAGAAGGAGAAGGAGGAGGAGGAGGAGGAGGAGGAGGAGGAGAATGTGAAAAGAAGAAAAGAAAAGGGAAAAGAGAGCGGCTGGCTTGATCTGTGCTGCCGGTCTGCAGTCTGATATTATAACTTGCCGTCTAGCCTGCCTGTGCTGCAAACCAGATGCTCGGCAGCCTGACCAGTCGATGTGGAGACGGAGCCAGAGCCAGTGAAAGAAAGAGAGAGGAAAAGAGAGAGCATAAGACTTACACCAAGAAGGAAAGTGAGCTCTGGGAGTCTTTGTGAAAGTCTTTTGTTTTTCAAAAGCGTTGTATAGTATGGTGAGGTTAACTGCTTTTGGTTCATACTGAAACTGATGCTACAATGGCTGTGCAGAATGGAGTGTGACATTGACTTTTACAAACATTTCGCCTGGCTGAAAAAGGTGAGTGGGTTTGCATTTGCCAATGCTATTGTGCATTCTCTCTTTGCTTTAGTCAGTCTATTACTATCTGTCCAAGCACGCTTCACTTGAAGTTTACTTTGACGGATTAATTGATGAGTGATCGTTTCGGAGCGCATGTGACAAGAAGCAGTGCATGCTCAGTAGTGGAGCCTAGAGGGGGCTAAGTGTTTATTGCCTTGTGTCAAACGAACACATTAAAGTTTAAAAACAGCCTCCCCTTTTACATTTCCTGGGGTTTACGTAAACGGCCGCCACAGAACCGTGTCAACAGATAGAGAGAGAGGAGCCCCCGTGAACCACAGGCGTCACTGGACTGTGAATCACATGCGGCTCACACATTGCACCAGGAGTTGTGTTGCTCTTGCACAACTCCAGGGAGTCACTGTGTGTACATCCGAAGTGCCCCAACAAGAGCCTGCCTAAAGCCTGCAGAGCTCGTAGTCTTAGCGTGGATAATGGCAAACAGACATGGAAAACCTGGCCCTTCCTGTAAGGCTTCTCTGTGGTGGCAGTGATTGATTCTGCCGGACTGCAGCGGTAGAGGGAGATGCAGCGAGTGTTAACATGTGACAGGTACTCTAGGACACCTAAAGGTGGTGCGGGGCCCTGGGAGGGAGGGGCACAGCAACGAGACCCCACCCTACCTGGCTGGCTCCTTTTGAGGAGGTGAAGACTGGTGCACGGTTCTCTGTCCCCATTTATTTGGAAGTGTGTAATTACACTAATGTTTGTTGGTGTGTGTGTATGTGTGTATGTGTGTTTTTTATTGTACATTTCGAAAGGGAAGCTTTGAGATGAACCCTTTTGTTCTTTTGTGGTCTTAAACTGCTCTATGAAAACACTGTGGGCAACTGGTCTAACTTTAATTGCATGGCCATGTAGCAGTGGCTCCTTCTCATGGTTATGTAACAGATTACAGTCCTCTTTAAACTGTGCAGTCTTACAAAAAATCATAGACTGGTATTTGTTAACTTACTGAAGAAAAACATCAAACTTAAAAAAAGTGTTAACTTGCTGAAAAAACATAAAATTAAATGAAAGAATGTCAAACTTTACTTCAAAAATAAATAAGTGAGATTATATGGATACCAGACTTTGAGTTTTGCAAAGATACCGTTAAGCATTTAGATGACATCTGCATTTAGTAACTTCCGCAGACAGTCATGATCAAAGAGACCCGCATAACAGGAAAGGTGTTCTTTTTATCAGGATTTGTGCTCCATGGGAATCAATGTCATAACCTTGGTGTTGTTAGCACAACTCCTGTATGTGTTGGGCTAAGAGAAAAAAATGTTGATCAAGACATTTAGTTTCTTTAAAATTATAACTTTGTAGACTTTTGATCGTTGTATCTCTTTGCTAGGTTTACTCCACACATATTAGTGTAGGCTGCAGTAGTTGCTGCAGTAGAGCCACAGTATGTCGCACATTGCTGCCATATTCCACAAGGCCTTACATTCCACTCGCATTTAAACATTCAAGGAAAAAAGAAGGGGAAAAAATGCACAGATTAAACCTGTACTAAAGTAAACCTCTTAGGGAATTCCAGTGTGCCCTGGTGAGTAACAGTAGTCAGATGGAGGACTTTAGAATCTCCCCTTGGAGCTTTCCATGAGAAGGTGCCCTCAGACAGGGGAGGAAGCGGTTTTGTTTGTTTAACGGTTGATACGGTGTGCCCGGCCTAGGCAGGGTTTTGGCTCCAGGACACATGCCTTCTCTACTCCCTCACAGACGTCTGTAACCGTATCCGTATTCACAGGCCTTTCAGAGTTCACAGGCGTTCATACTGGGTCCTGCCATTGCCTTGGCTGTTGGCTGTGAGTTTATGTGGAAAGAGTTAAGAGTGGGGGTCGTATCCTTTTACAGGTGAACCTGCAGTCATTTGGGAACAATGAGAGCTATCAAGAACGCCTGGCTCGATTAGAAGGGGACAAAGAGTCGCTCGTACTCCAGGTAAGACATATTCTTGTGTGTGTGTCTGTATGTATATTTGTATGTATGTCTGCGTGAATGTGTTTGTAAATGTATATGTTCCTGTATGTTTGAGAGCATGGTATTTGCATTCTGCTGTCTAAAATGTGTACTTAGTTTGAAATTTCATATGACAATAGGCCACCTTTTCTGAAAGATTGAAGAATTATATGTGCCAGTGTGTTGGGTGTTTAGTGGCACTGGCAACAGTTCTACCCATACCCTTTGCGAACCCCCTTTGAGTCCATCCAAGGGCAACTGGGTTGCGTGAGTTGATTATGAGCAGAGTCTTAAAGAAGGTGGATGCTCATGCGGCCTCGCTATGGTCCACAGCCTGCTGAATATAAACACTTCTGTGATCATATAACCTAGTCATGTGAGCCAGTAAGCCATGGAAAACGTCTGCGTGTGTGTGTGTTTGTGCGTGCGCGTGCATTTGCGTATGTGTGTGTTTGTCACATGTTCCAGAGCTCTAATCACAGTTTCAGAGGCACCTGTGCTAGAGATCTCTGTTTGGTGGTAAACACTTGACACATGTAATCTTCAGGTTGCTGAGTGTTTATTTCCAGAGGGGAGTTTTCGCAATTGTGGGAAGGCGTAAACGTTTTTTTTTTTCGTGCACCTGTGTGGCGTTGCCAGCTAGGAAACGCTGTCATTAATGACTTCTAGGATTTCAGAAACATTCCCCTCTGCTGAAATGTGTGGTACTTATTTGTCTAGTTTGAGTCTCAACACGTATAAACTCCCTTTCCACATCTTTCCCATGAGAGCTTAGATGCTATGAGGTATAAGTGCTAAATGTTCTGCCACTTGCCAGAACATTCCTCTGAGAGAGTCAGCTAATTGATTGAAATGGAGGTAATCTGACGTGGTGAGTGTTTGCTGAAGACGGCCATTGTTTTCTCTTGCTCCAGTTTTGACAAGGTCAACCCAAGTAGTTCAGCCGTTGAGCAACAATTAGGCTCAGGGGAGTCCCTTTGGCGCAGGTCTCCCTTTATCTGATCCGTTTTTTGTTTTTTTTGCCAGGGTTTAGTCTAGATGCATATCTGGCGCGTCTGGTGAGTGCTGTAGCTGAGCAGTGCTGTAGTGTAGAGAGTGAAAGCAGGGTGCTTACTCAGCAGATCCCCCATGCCTGGAAGGCAGAGCGGTGGAGTCCACAGAGGGCAGGGAAAGAGGACAAACAGGTAAAGGCGTGGCGTAGTCTGCGGGATGTCTGGGTTGCCACTCATTTAAGCCTGCCTACCTGTCTGTCTGTCTGTCTGTCTGTTTGTCTGTTTGTCTGTCTCTGCCTCAACATACACACACACTGACTGCTTAACACACTTAGAACACACACAAATACATATATTGACTCTTTTTCACACACTCTAACACACATATACGCACACAGGTGAGTGTGTTGACTGACCAGGTGGAAGCACAGGGGGAGAAGATTCGGGACCTGGAGTACTCCCTAGAGGAGCATCAACACAAACTCAACAACACTGAGGAGATGCTGCAGCAGGTATAGCCTTTTCCATTCTCTCCTCATTACCTCTAAACCGCTTTAACTTTAGTTTTTTGATTCCTGTGTCTTCCCTGACTTGCGAGCACTTGACTTGCCGATGCCTCCAACTTTCCACTCTTCCCCCATCTCTGTCGCTTCACACAGAGGGGTGGCATTCTCATCACATGTTTGAAGCCTCTGTGCACTGTAGTTCGGGGTTAAGCCTGCAAGCTTTACTAGTGAAAACAACTCTGCGGATTCACACGCCTAATTCTCAAGGCTCTATAATCTGTTGCGTTGCTCATATGCCTACAGCATTTGCACGTGAGACTGTAAGCCTCTGTCTTTTAATTTGCCTCTTTGAACACTTATAAGAGATGAGAGGAAAAATCCCATAAAGCGCAAACAAAAGAGCATAGGCGTTTGATCTGCGTGGTGCTGCTCTACGGCAAATAAATGACTTTTGCAGCATTGGAACTTGTTTTGATTTCCAGTATGGTTCCCTTCAACTCTAAATAAACGTATTTCCTGGTAAAAAAAAGCCAGTCTGGTGCTTCCTCTGGAGGAGAAAAACAGGTACATTTTTAATCCATTGCTTCACAGCGTCTTCTCTCAATCTCCCATGCTAATAATAGCTTCTTTAGTCGTGGTATAATTTCATCTGCAAGAACTCCCCCCGAAAATGAAATACTCTCAATAATAGAATCAGTGTGCAAGAGAGGATTCGCATCTGAAAAGGGGAAAAATGTCTATGATCCAGCTTTTTCGTTGGAGGAAATTCCTTGCAAGGATTCCAGCAAGCCAAGCTTCACATTGCCTTGACAACCCAAATATTTAGCAGAGGGTGTTGGACTTCCAGGGCCAGGTTTGGGGCTCGGGTTGGGGCTGTGCCCGGTCTGGTCTAAAGTGGTCTGCTGCGGTTAGGGCAGGTGAGCTCCAGCTCCTGCTCTAGCTCCAGCTCCTGCCTTCCATCTTCAGCCTCCAACCAGATGGGTCAGACACTCCCCGCAGCTCTGTGGAAGAGAGAAAAAAACTCGCCTCTTTCATTAGGAGAGAGAGAATGAGAAAGAGGCAGAGAGAGTGGGAGAGTGAAACGGAATGATAGTGAGGAGAAACGGATGGAAAGAGAGACAGACTGGAAATAGATAGTGATAGGGAGAAAAATATACACAGGGAATAAAAGAGAGAGAGAACAGCATCTTCCTTTCTTCAGAGGAACAGTCATGTCACTTTTCAATGCATTAGCATTAATGACCTTAGTCTGCATTTGAGGGTTTTGTACCTTATCTGTGGATCTGTACCTTATCCGTGGGCTCTCATCAAGAAATCAGCTCTGCCTCATGTTGCTTGGAGTTGGGACAAGGTAGGCGGAATGTGCTCTTGGTGGTTTTGCATAACTGCTGGTGTTTTTTTCTCTTTTTTTTCTTTTTTCTGATAATTGTAACACGGCAAGCGGTTTAATCACATTATAAAGCGTGCTAGCAAGTTTATTAAGTTTTACACTAGTTTCTTTCAGCAAATCCCCTTCTGCTGATTGATTCAGCAGACTGAGCTGCCCTGATGAGTCGCTTTATATAGTGCGCTAGCCTGCGATGTGGTCATTATGAGGTTTTGGCCTTCAGGAGAAAATCTGTTTCCAGTGACACAGCGCTAATATTTTCCATGTGGGCTTTTTCAAAGGCACAGCTATCCTCCTTCAGAAGGACTAAACTCTGTGTCTTCAAGTCGTTTAAATGCAAGTTTGCACCTGCCTGAAAAGCACAGAGTTCAGACAGCTATCTGCACTCGGAGAGGTCTCCTGATATTATCTAAGACTTTGGTGATAACTTGTTTTGTACTATGTCTAGGTGGTACTGTGAATATAGTCCCTAAATCCTGTGTGATTTAAATAGTTTGTTGCTGAACTTATCACTCACTTTAAAAGACTCCAGATGAGTGATAACTGTGTTTTTTTTTTATCTTTACCAGCCATCCAGATAATGTAGTAGCTTTTCCTACAGCTCTCTCTCTCTCTTTCTCTTTCTCTCTCTCTCTCTCTCTCTCTCGCTCTCTCTCTCTCTCTCTCATGTGTCGGCTCGTGAGAGAGGAAGTAAAAATAGAGCTCATGGAGACTTGTGTATATTTAGCCAGCGTGGAGCCGTCTCTCTAAAAAGTCAGAGTTTGTTTGAGGGAACTTTGTGCCTGCCGAAGCGTGGACTTCTGCTTAGCCCTGTGCTTTTTGGTCCCGTTGTGTGTGTGTGTGGGTGTGTGTGTTCGCGTGTGTGTGCGTCTGTGTGTGCATGTGTGTGCGTGTGTGTCCCTGAATGGACCCTCCACGCAGGAGCTCCTGAGCAGAACCTCTCTGGAGACCCAGAAACTAGATCTGATGGATGAGGTGTCTTACCTGAAACTGAAACTAGCCAGCATGGAGAAGCAGAACCATAATGTGGAACGGCAACACAAAGCAGAGGTACTGCGCATACACTTGTGCACACAGACACACACACACACACCACACAAACCAGCACACACACACACACACACACACACACACACACACACACACACACACACACACAAGCAAACAAATGTGAAACATAGTCACAGAGAGAAGTTATGGCCCTGATTGGCTATTTAAGTACGATGTAGTTTGTAAAATGTTTAAAGTTGATTCTGTTTATGGAAGCTTTGTAGACTGTGTAGGGGCAGATGAGAATGAAATGGAAGAGGAACCACTTTTGTGTTTGTGTGAAAGTATTGTCTCATGCTGGGAACTTTATTCACACTAGAACAAAGAAGTGTTGACAGAGGGCACTGACATGGCCCTAACAGACTACACCATAGGCAGATATCGGCTTTGGCTCTCTCTCAATGATGGTCAGATGTAACAACAACGACAGAGGTGTTTAACTATATAGCATTGCCATTTCTAAAGTGGAAGGTGCTGAAGGTGTCAGTGAAGTCAGTACTTATAACTAATCCTTAATAAATTAGTGGATAGAAGATAGTTCACTCGGAATCACACGAGACTATGCCCAAAAAAATTCACGAGTTGTCTCTAATTATGGGATTTTCAAATGCAAGCTGCTTATGCCTGACGTGTAATGGCAGTGTTCACAGTTACGGCTGTGGTAAACAAACAGATGTTGTAACATAGGTCTAATGACTGCTTTAGGTCAGAGCGCTGTGCATGGTAGTGTTAATCCCCACTGTACGCTGTCAGTGGCCGTTGTAACTGGCAGTGTAAACAGGCAGCGGTTTGCCAGCATGCCGGCGTTGTGAAATGTGGACATGTCAGTTAGCTGCCCTCATGACAGTGCAAGGCGAAGACCTTTGGCACTTGAAGAGCAAACATACATTTAGCAGTTCAGGAATGATTGTTTAAAGACAACAAGGACAAGGGTATAGGCGGTGGGGGCTGTTGTGTGGGGTGGCTCCTAGCCTTTGGTGTCATCTTTCAGGCTCAAGTCTCTGTTTGTTGAAGCCCTGACAAGTGCACTTTGGAAAGACCGAGGAGGATTTAATGAGTGATTGATAGGCGGAAACGGCCAGCCTCAGAACCTGTATAAGAATGACAAATACACACTAAAGTCCTCTTACTGTTTATTGTTTGTCGATGGACCAACGTGAATGATCTCACTTCATGCTTGCTTGTTGGAGTAAGGCATATTCGTACCTCTTTTCTTACTGAATGTGAATTATAGCCCTATGTAGACACCCTAAAGGAATAAATAATATGTCTGGGTTATCTGCCAGTTCTGAAGTTTTCTGGTTCATTAATTTCTAGTTTCCCTCAGTGGTTTTGTCCTCAATAGACGCCGGTGTCATATTCCCCTTAGGCTGAGTTTTCTGGGAATATAGATCTCTAGTTTACTGTATTCTATTCTCTGTTATAACGAACGGTGTGTACAAACTCTGACTGCTCTATGACAGCTGTTGGGTTTTATCCAGTGAGGAAGAATGGCAGAAATCTGCTTGGAGCATTCCACTGGCATGCTTCTCTCTCTCTCTTTCCTCTATCCCTCTCTCTCTCTCTCTTTCTATCACTCTGCAAACTCTCCTGACCCAGGACCGACCAGAACGTCATACTATAGATAGCATGCACAGTGACAGACATATCTTTTGCATGTTCTCTTTCCTCAAGTATCATATCAGACTTCCTCTGCTCATATTCCAGACAACATTCTCTCGTTGTTTACTCACACTGGAGAGCAGCCCTGCTGTTTACAGTTTTGTATTTTTATTTTGTCTTGATTGAACCATTAAAAAAAGTTATCTGGTAAACACTTTCTGGCTACATTTCTAGCCAACACTTCATACACATATTATGGTCCGAATTTGCCGTCAGGTTCCTCCCAATTGTCCTGGAAAAAGGAAAGTAGTCTGTTTGTAAGTAGACAGATGGATTTACTATTGGTATGTGACCACACTCACGCAAACAAAATAGGTCATTGACTTCTTTACCCTGGCAGACCATACTGCAGGCAGAAATGGACTTAGCTGTTTTCATAAGACCAAGCAGCACAGCTTTTCTCATTGCGGCCTCGTTTGCCCCTCTAAATATGCTTCACTGTGACGCACTTGGTATGGTCCTTAAATATTCCATCCCATAAACCCCTGTAAGTGACACAAGTCAGAAAGCAGGGCCCCCCTCTTAAAGGGACCCCCCCCCCCCCCCCACACACACACACACATACTTAATTAGCTGGCCTGAGGAGAAACCACATGGAAGCAGTGTATACACTCAAAGCCCAGCACGTCATGCATATGTGCTCCTTCTGGGTTCGACTTAATTTCCCTTTTTTCCCTCCTCTCTCTCTCTCTCTTTCTCTCTCTCTTTACCATTTCCTCTCTGCCTTTGATGCATTCTCGATATCTCTCCAAACTTTTTTCCCCTTCTTTTTCCTCATTCTTTCCCTCTTACAGAGTGTAGTGAATCTGATTAGTGAGCTCCAGGAGCAGATGTGTAGGATCCAGCAGGAACTCAACAGTAAAGTGAAAGAGAAAAAAGAGCCTGCGGAGCGGGAGGCAAGGGAGGGCCATGGCGGTAGCCCAGCGGAGGCCCCTGCCTGTGGGGCGGAGGAGACGAGGAGTGCCAGCGTGGCTTCCAGCCCCGGAGCTTCAGACACAGAGCAGAGCTGCCACTGCGGAAAAGAGAGTGTAGGAAAACCATGGATGGATGTGGGATGCACACAGCTGTTTCGCCTGGGCTGATAACGGCCTATAACGCGGCCTCTAACAGTGACTTGGAAACTTGTGGAATGGACTAATGGGACTAATTGCATAACCCGTAATAGGATGCGAAATGCATCCTCCTTCGTTTGGGCTTTGGGATTAGATGGTTTTAAATGTGTGTTTGAAACCCATGAGCTCACGAGAGCTGAATTATTCTGTCATTCTAGTTCAGTTTGTATAGCATATGGCATGTTGTACAAGATGCATGTAGGAGTGGCGTGGTTAAGAAAGGGGTTTAATGTTTGCTCATGCGCTTTCTTTGCGTGTAGAGTGATTAGTGCATAAGTTCATAAGGCTACTCCTAACACTGGAGGTTCATGGATCACACCACCTCCGTACACGTTGCACACAGACACTGCTTCATAATACCATACTCTTCACTGCCTGGTGCCTTTTTTGCCTGCTGTAACACTGAAATAAGGGTGGAGTGAAAAAGCTAAACTTAGAAGTATCTTTACTATTTCTGAATAACATACAACTACAAATCATGTATAATTATAATATATTATAAATATCATTTTTTGGTTTTTGAAGAAGTGACTGTACTGTATGCTAATCGTTGCGTATGCGTGACTCATCCAGGGCCTGCTGCACGAGCTGAGACTTCTGAAGGACAAGGTGGAGGAGCTGGAGGATGAGAAAGTCCAGTATGAGAGGAAACTCAAAGCTACAAAGGTAAAATCAGTCAGTGAGAAAGTCTCTTCCAGATCTCATTTCTCAGGTGCCTAGATGTCACTGCTAACTGCCACTTAATGCAATCTCTCTTCCATGCTGTTGTTTTCCACTGCGAGTCTAGCATGAGTCATGTTTTCCACGCACTGTTGTATTTGTGAGTTTATTGTGCATCTGTAACATAGTAAAATCCTGTGCACTCCACCAAGACTCACCACAAGACTCCACAAGTGGTCGCTTGCTTCTTTTCTTTCTCTGCCTTTTCTTCTTCTTCTTCTTCTTCTTCTTCTGCTACTTTCTTCTTCTTCTTCATTTTCTTCTTGTTCTTCTTTTTCTCCTCCTCCTTCTTCTTCTCCATCATCTTAATCCCTCTCTCCTTTCCTACTCTCTCTTCTCATCTCTCCACACTTCTGTCGCTCTCTCTCTCTCTTTAGCTGTCGATCTCCTCCTCTCTGCACATGTGCTATCAGTCCGTGCTGAGCCAGCTGGCCAGCCTGAGGCTGACAGTGGAGCACCTGCAGGTGGAGAGGCAGCAGTGGGAGGAGCGCTGCAGGACTCTCCAGGTGCACTAACCCACAATCCATCTCTTTCTCGCCCCCTCATCTAAACCCTGCACTGCTCCTCGACCAACCCTCGTCCCACCCACCCGCCACCCACCCAACACACACTCTTTCTTCTCCCTTCCTGCTTGTGGTATACCATGCCTCTATCACTTGCTCCTGTTCCTATTTACCTCCATGTCATTTCCTGCTCTCTTCTCTCCCTTTCTGCAATTTTCATTATGATTGCAAATTTATGAAAGGAAATATTGTATATGTAATTGAGTTTTGTAGATAAGGCAGTCACTTACTCAATGTAGTCTTCTAAAGGGAATTATTTAATTGAGCTCTTAGGACATACCAATGTCTTATACATTGTTTAGCTGTTAGCCACATGCTACTTCACTTCAGAAATTAGACAAATTGCAGATTTTATGGAAACAATACACGATCCTTTAAATTTCATGTAAAATAGAGGGAGTGACTGATGTCACTGTGATGCCATATGTTGAATTTAACCAATACTTTTGACCCCGCTAGCAGCATGCTCAACAAGCTTAGCTCACCAGCAAACATATCAGGAGAGACAGAACCCTTGCAGGACAAGCGGAGCTGTGTGAGTCTGTGAGAAGGTGAATTCCCTCCCTTCTCGTTGCAAGAAAAGGGATGTTGCCCTTTAAAGGTCTGTGACTCCCCCACCACAATGGTTGGGTCCGGGCTCCCCTACGGCAGTGGTTGGCTCCAAGGGAAGCTAATTGGACTAATTAAGCCAAAGAAGCTGTGTCCTATTTAAAGGGAGTCTCATTCCATGAGGGGAGAGGACTGGAAAAGAGAATATTTTGAGAGACAGGAAGGTGTAGCGCTTACCTGGAGTGAGGAAGTGTATACTTTGTCTAGCTGTGTGGACACTGTTTACCTTGTCTGTATGCCTTGTCTTGTGCCTAGTTTATGTGCTTTGTTTTGTGCCTTGAATATGTGATTAGTTTCTGTGTCGCTAGTTTATGTACTTAGATTCAGGCTTAGTTTCTGGGCCTAGTTTGGGGCCTAGCTTGTGCCCCGAGTGTGCCGGTATTGGGCCTAAAGTGGCCAAGCAGGTCCCTAGGGCGCTCCGTTACTTGAGTTCCTGTGAGGTACTGTCTGTAATTTGATTTGTAATTATTTTGAGGGCACATGATGGGGGGTCGATATCTAAGAACCCTGTGTAAATAAAAGAGAATATTTGTATTTGAAAAATCCACTATCTCGGGCACGTTCTTCACCACCGAGTCCAGTTGCCCACATCCCAAAAACGTCGGGTGACCGCCTGGTCCCTCACAGAGGCCTTCGAAGCTGCTATAGGTTTGGACACAGTGTGGATAGGATTACATCCTTGTGAGGCTTACTGCAGGAGGCAGTGCGCTGTAACCCTGTGGTGAACCATGAGCACACATGCCCCTAAACAAAGCCTTGTATGCTTGACCTGGATCCCCTGACCTTATGTAACATCTCCCCGGCGCTGGATAAAGAATAGTGTTGTCTAGTTCCACATATTGAGATGAACAAAGGAAGTCATTGCTGGGTAACCTGTTCTCCAAAGCAGATTTTGTTGTCCTGGTTTTATCACTGAAACAAGATTTGGACATAAAAGTCAAGTTATTACATAATTTCCCTCATCCCATACCTTACATTTTGTGTGTTATTTCATTATTCATGAAAGTGTTAATAACTTGGATTTTTCCCTCTTCTCTTCCTCACACTCGTTCTCTCTTACAGGTAGAAATATCAAACCTCCAGCAAATCCTCCTCGCCAAGAACACAGAGATTGAGAACCTGCAGGCTCAGCTCCTTGCCAGATCTCCCGTGTCCATGGACAGTGCAGAGAGAGGTGAGTGACCCCACTGCCACGAGCCGGCTCACCAGGCCACACTGTGTCGTGTAAACATGGTACAGCAGCAGATTTGTCTCCCACATGTGTGGGTTTTTGCTGTGTCACTCTTGGTTTGTGTCCCTTCGTCGCTGGACCGTTATGATGCAGTGTGGTGTGTGTAGCATGAGTAATTGGTGCTTACGGCAATGCGAGCTTGGTTTGTCATTTAGGCTGAATGGGGAGATATGGGTTGGTTGATACAGAAATCACTTAAGGTCCTGAGATTCAGTGGAATTTCATTTTCTTTGTGAGGAAATAGTTATTTTTAAAGCAGATTTGAGTGAAAGTTTTAGGGAAGTTAGATGCAACTGGAGCAGGTTGTCAGCATGTGTTTATGTGTGGCGTTGTCTAACAACGTGTCTGTCTCACCCCCCCCCCCCCCCCCAAATCTCCACTACTTTGGTCCTCTCTCACTCATTCAGAGGAGATATACAGAAGAAGACTTAACAACAAACGTAAGCTTGAAGATTCTCTTATTGTTATGAATTATGTTAAAATGCACACACACACACACACACACACACACACAGACACATACATACACACACTTATACAGAAATCCCATGCTTTCTATCTGCTCTAACTTCGGCACAAAAATCTGCCCTGTGTGTGCATGAATTGTGTGTGTGAATTGGGATTGTGTGTGTGTGTGTGTGTGTGAGTGTGTGTGTGTGTGTGTGTGTGAGAGAGTGGGGCACATTCCATTAATCTTCTCTTTGCCAAGGCACCCAAATGTCATAGGTATGCAGTATTTCATCAGGACCTGAATGACGGGCAGCTCAAATGTTTTTTCTTCTCAAAAGATCTCTGTCTTACTCTTTATCCTGCTAACGGCAATGTAGTGGTGCTTTACCGTGAGCATAAAAGAACAGCTCTATTCGCTTAGTGAACACCATGTTTAAGCTCAAGTATCCTTCATTTGTAACTCAAGGCGTATCTGTTAACAGATCAGGAGTTGCAGAGGTTGAGATCCGGAATGGAGTCACTTCTTGCGGCAAACGATGAAAAGGTTGGTGCAGGGGAGACTTCACACATTTTGCATATGCATTCATGCACACATTTTTCCACCTATTACATATTCTAATTTGCTGCAAATTTAGTATGAAAGGTTACTGTGTTTTTCCCCCCCGAAAGCTACAAAGCATATGGCAACTTAAAATTTGAATTCAAAGTGGTTGTCCGTGTCACATTACATGAACTTTCACAGAATACATACATGCTTTCATGCGTTGCGTTCATTCAATTTCAGACAAGATACAAGCCAAGGCGTGGACAACCCAGAGGTTCTTTAGAAAGGCACATATGCATCACTTAATAAATCGATTGATCAGGGCATGTACATCCAAGCCAGCCATATAATTTACATTCTGCCTCCTTCGCTCATCACAGAAGTATCTAATGACTTCCCAGCCTCATGTAAAGCTGAGCCTCATGTGCTCGTAAACACTACCTGTCCCCTTTGTCTGCCCTCACAAGTCCTCCCAGGGCCAGGAGGGTTAAATAATTAAAGCACACAGGGGTCTTTGTTCCCCTCCATGCTCGCTCTGTGTGTTAGTGTGGGCTCTCTGGGGAGACACATGAGTGTTTATACTGCAGGGCCTTAGCCAGAGCCATTTCCACAGCCCGCCTCACTTACACAAGTCGTGCCATGCCAAACCCACCTAATGGAGTTACAGTGAAGGGAAACATGATTGCTGCCAAAGCCAGGGCACTACATCAATATATACAGACACACTTACACACACATGCAAACACACATACACACACATCCATACACAAACACACCGAAAAACTCACACAGACACACACACACACAGACACACACAGCCTTCTGAACGGATGCCATAGCTCAGATTTCCTCCTTGGTTCCTGTCATGGTTGGCTTTTCTCCACTGCCATGTATCTGTCATGTAACACAGATCACAGCCTGTTTGCTGAACGGATGTCTTTAAAGTCAAAAGACACCTGAAAAAATACACACGAGAATTAAGGATATGCCTGAAAATGTGTGTGTGTGTACCCATGTGTGTGTATATTTATTGTGTGCCATTCAGGATAGGCGAATCGAGGAGCTTACCATCCTGTTGAGCCAATGCAGGCAGTTCAGAGAAACCTCTGCAGCTGTACCAGGTCAGTAGCTCATAATGGCTCAGGTTGGCCGCAGTACAGCTTCAACAAACTTGTTTCTCTTGCCATTTTTCTTCATTTGTGTTGGCCCTCCATAACATTTCTGTTATAAATTATAAAGAGGCCTTGTCTCAGAAAGGGACTGTCTCAGTTTGTCATTAGTGCTTACATAAGGCATGAGGGAATATTACCAGGAGTTATTATTTCTATGCAATCCGATGAAGCGTCTCTTCATTTGGAGTTGTTTCTATAGTCTCCAGGGAACGAGCTCTGACATGCTGCAGTGAGGACGGCCGCATGAATGGGGACGTGAGGATGAGGGCACTCTCCTTGAAAACTCACTCTGAGGTGTGTTTGAGTGTGTGTGTATGTGTCTGTGTGTGTGTTGGATTTATCTACATTTGGAGTGTAAATTAAGTAATTCTGAATAGCAGCACTAGGTGTTTGCATGTTTTATTTTGACTAATGCTTTGAAATAAGATTGTGCCGTTTACCTGTCTGTGTAAATACCCCAGTGTTGTGTAAATACCCCAGTGTTGTGTAAATACCCCAGTGTTGTGTTAATACCCCAGTGTTGTGTTAATACCCCAGTGTTGTGTAAATACCCTAGTGTTGTGTAAATACCCTAGTGTTGTGTAAATACCCCAGTGTCTGTGTTAATACCCCAGTGTTGTCTTTGTGCTGTTTACGTCTCTGTGTAAATACCCTAGTGTTGTCTTTATGCTGTTTACGTCTCTGTGTAAATACCCCAGTGTTGTCTTTATGGTGTTTACGTCTCTGTGTAAATAACCCAGTGTTGTCTTTATGGTGTTTACGTCTCTGTGTAAATAACCCAGTGTTGTCTTTGTGCTGTTTACGTCTCTGTGTAAATACCCTAGTGTTGTCTTTATGCTGTTTACGTCTCTGTGTAAATACCCCAGTGTTGTCTTTATGGTGTTTACGTCTCTGTGTAAATAACCCAGTGTTGTCTTTATGGTGTTTACGTCTCTGTGTAAATAACCCAGTGTTGTCTTTGTGCTGTTTACGTCTCTGTGTAAATAACCCAGTGTTGTCTTTGCAGTCCTCCAGTGGCTCCTCTCCTGTTCTCACGTCTCCTCTGTCCAATCAAAGAGAAGCTGAATCCAGGTATGAGCCGTTCTCGTTCGACAATGATGAATTTCCAAGTGCAAGATGTCATTTTATAGCGACTCTGAATCGGTCACGCTCTGTCATAAGCTGAACATGTCTCCATAATGTGAGCATCCCTCTTTAGTTGTCAAAAAGGAAGTGAGAGAGTAGACCAGAGAGAGGTCATTCTGTACTTACAGAGAGCAAGAACAATTATATCTTGAAATTGCCCTGATAATAACAGCAATTTAAAAGAAACATGTGCACCCCTCAGAAGTCTCATTGGTGTAATATTTTCTCCTTCCACAAATAGACTTGAACAAAGGTAGCTATTTAGCCACTAGTTTGTGTGTGTGTGTGTGTGTGTGTGTGTGTTAATGGCGGAACAAATGAGATCCATTATTCTTTTTACTCTCTGTGTTAGGTCTCAACCAAGACTGATATCATCTAGTATGGAAGATTTGCAGAACGGGCTTGCAAAGGTATTTTTGTACCAAGAGCCACAGTCAGTTTTCCAATGAGAACAGTTCTATGGGCTCAGTGCTTAAAAATATGTGTGATGTACCTCTCAAATTTCCAGTCCATCCTCTTTGTCAGATGCTTAAAAATATACATGTTCATCATACAGTGTGCTTATCCTTTATATATTCACCATACAATATATAACTTATACAATCCTTTCATACTGTATCAACTGTGATTTTTTTTTTTTTATAGCAAGTAACTGGACCATCTGTAGAACCTGGAGTATCAACAGAGGTATTGTAATTGTCTCCTGTTCTTGATATTTTCTAACAAAATACAAAAATCAACCAATTCAAGTGTTCTTTCATTGCACTTATTAATATTTCATCACTTTTGCTTACGCCACACATTCTGTCATTGTTACCCCTCTCAATTTATACACTGATTTAATGCAAATGATGCCTTACCACTTGATACCCAAAATGTTACATGTGTTTGTGCTTGCTCAGGTTCGACTGGCAGACAACAAGAGCCAGACGTTGCCAGGGACACTAGCTCTTATGGAGCAAAACAGAGAGAGTGAGGGCAGTGACACCTCAGCTCAGAAGTCACCGGACGAGAGCGAAGATGGAGACTTCAATCTAAGTATGCACACTACCTCACAGATGCTTCCTAACGAGTGTTCTTACCATGTTAGGTAGAATATTTCTGGGTTTTCATTTTTTGGTCTCTACAAATTTTAAACTTTTAATTAAGTCTGTAAGAAAAAAAGCCCATCACATACAGCTTCTTGAGGAACCACTTTGATAATTAATTAAACGTTAGTGACACATATTATTTTCTTTCCTGTAAAACCTCATCTGCATGTGCTAACACATACCTTTGTCTGCTATTTCCTAACGCCTTAATTCTCTCTTTTCTGTTCTTCTTTCTGCATGTGTACATGTGTATGTATGTGTACATGTGTGTGTGTGTGTGCGTGCGCACTGCTTTCGCTTCCCATTTGGGTGCCGGCTGAAGACCTTTGCAGGAGTGCCAGTGCTCCTGCTTTAGGTACCTCTCACTCCCTCTGCTAAAGAAAAACACGCACTCAGTCTATTCCTGGCCTCTAGGCTTCCCGCAGGGTGGAGGACAAAAAAATAAATAAAACAACCCACTGCCCTCAGATCACAACCAACCCCACCAGCCTTTGATCAGGCCTAATAGGGCAGGCCAGATTCGACTCCGCTCTCTCTCTGGCCTGCACCCCGACCCCACCCAGTGGTGGGGCTTTGACTTGAAGTGGGCCCGGAGGTGAGGCGGCCTTTGAGGTCCTAACCACTGCCATATGATGCAGACGACGGCATGAATGAGCACGCTCAGAAGGGCACATAAACCCCCAGCTGGAGACAAAATTGTGGGCTCTGCCTGTAGTTCTACTTTAAGCCCGCTAACATATCTGCTATTTGATGTACAGCACTCCCACATGTTATAGAACTAATAATTCAGTCATGAAAGAGAAAGCACCACTGCTGTAGGCCCCTGGCCAAAGTAAATGCTGTGGTTTTTGGTTTCGTTATTGAATTGCTACCATGTTATAGCAGGAAGGGAGCTTGTTTTAACTGGATAATGACTATTTTTTCTCTTATTGCTCAATTGCTCACCTTTGGTGTGGATATCCAGGAAAACAAGACTTCTTTGGTATTGGTGGGTTGCTCTTGAATTGCGCATGCTTATTTGTTCATAACGTACTAACGCAAGCATACTCAGACTTCTAGTAGTCCCAGTTCCAGATGTGAGTGAATTCAATGTGGAACCGCAGTACTGATGTTGAGGTACTTGTTCTGTGTGCAGGGAAGACTGAGAAAATGGATGACACTACATCCTCAGATGTCTCGCCCATGTCGTCAGGGGCAGACTCTGGACAGCAGTCCCCTGTATCCCAGGAAAATGTCAAGAACACCAAAAGTATACGGAAAATATGGGGAAAGTGAGTGTGCTATCATTCTACCAAACTGGATATGCATGGATGTGAAACATGAAATTACATTGTCACTTGACATTTTGTGAATTTTGTGGGTAAAACCTTTCTCTGATAAATATTAGCTAATGAGTATTGCACTGGAGTGATAAATGGTATGCATTAGACATGCATTATGCACATACAGGAGATTTCAATTGAAAAGTGAACATGAAATGTGGCATCTTTCATCTCTCTGTCTGGTTTTCACATGAAATATTTCTGGTTGAATATCTCTTTACAGAATCAGGAGGACACAGTCGGGGGGCCTAAATGGGGTTGACCTTGAGCCATCTGAGTTCCGTAGAGGAGGACTGAGAGCTACAGCCGGCCCTCGCCTGGCCCGCACTCCTGACTCTGGCAGCTCAGTCCGGTACGCAAGGCCTGTCACTCAAACACCTCCTGCTGTCCTCATCTACAGGTGTAGAGCTCAGATTCAGGCAGGGAATGTCCTCCCCAGTATTTGCTCACATCCATCTTAATTTGCTGTATATTAAAATTCTAGAAGAAGGATCCAGGACTGATGAATGACGTAAGGTACTGGTATGAATATGATGTAAACTACAGGAGGGCTTTACTTCCTAGGGCTCGATTTATGCACCTTTGTATGACCTCTCCAGAATTTGCTGTGCACCTGACAAAAACTTACATAATAACCTTAAGTGGACATAATCTGCAAAGTCTGCTATACTTTCCGTCCATCAGTGACAAAAACACACCCTTCTCCAAGTGGACCAGAGAGCAAGTGTGTGGTTGGCTGGAGGACTACGGGCTTGGCCATTATGTGAACCTCACCAGGCAGTGGGTAGAGAGTGGACAGACCCTCCTCTCAGCTACACCGCAGGACATGGAGAAGGTGAAGCCACAGAATGTTCTTAATTTGTTTCATTGAGTTTTGTTGATATAGGCTATATAGAAACATCACTAAATAACAGCACTTACTGTCAACAGTGCACACAGAGACACCACATGTTAATAAGTATTCAGAGAGGTTATACCCTACATGCAGTCCGACATAGTATTGTCTGAGTCAAAGAAGCATTTAACAACATTTAATAACTTAAATGTGTAACCTGGTGGAGTTCACAGCAGATGTAATATGATAACTATTCCCTCAATTAACTAAGTAAACCAGTCAGCATGTGCTTCGCGATGTCTGTGTTGCGTCAGTCTGTATTCAAAACATACAGTTAATCCTCTGCTGTTGCTTAGCCTTTTTTTAGCAGTAGAACATTGTGCCCCTTATTTGAGCTTGACCCTGTACTCAAAGTTCAAGCACAGAGCTCCGTGTAGAGCAATACTAATATAACCCTACCAAAAGTGTAACGCTATGTCAGGACCTCAGGGTTATATGATGTTGGTCTTCGGATAGAGCAACTCCTGTGATGTGAAGTACTTGTCATGGTGGCACACAGCTGTGGTCAGAGTCCCTGAGTGCCTTTGGAGCCGGGCTGACTGTCACAATGTCTGTCACACTGTGTCACATGCTGACAAGTATCAAATGTATTTTGTGTTATTTTTTGTATGCAATTGTAAACATTGGCAAAGGGTAACCGGGTATTTTAGTAAAGTGCCCCCTTTAAATCATGCTGCTGACCTTGCTGTTATGCTTATTTACAGGAAATGGGCATTAAGCACCCACTGCACCGGAAGAAGCTACAGCTGGCCGTACGGTCCTTCAGCAACAAAACCATGGAGAAGTCCTCCGAACTGGACCATATCTGGGTCACACGTAAGTTTTAGCTCAGTTCAGTGATCACCACTATCGTTGCTGCACGCACTTGCATAAAGTTAAGTCATAACATTCTCAATCTTGCCTCTAGAGACCACTGTGTAAATGTACGCCATGCTTCAGGTCTCTTTCCGATCTGCATTAGATTAATTTTCCCAACAAGTTCATAAGCATATGATGAGTTTAAGCATGAAGTAACCACGCACATCAGAAGCCCATTACTCACCCATTTGCAGCCAAGACTACATATGGTGCTACATTATGTTCACTGGGAGTGTCTGCTCCATCTCAGGGTGGCTGGATGACATTGGCTTGCCGCAGTATAAAGACCAGTTCCATGAAGCTCGCGTGGATGGCAGGATGTTGCAGTACCTGACTGTGGTGAGGTTGCACGAGAGGCCTATAGTCGATTCACCCTTGACTGTTCTGTAGACGCTTACATAAAAAGAATAAGTCCATTATGTCACAGTTCACCTCTGTCACAGTGACATTTCCCTTCTCGTCTTTGGTTCAGAACGACCTTCTGTTCCTGAAAGTCACCAGTCAGCTCCATCATCTCAGCATTAAGTGTGCCATCCACGTGCTCCACGTTAACAAGTTTGACCCCCACTGCCTGAGACGCAGGCCAGGTGACGAGGTGAGCCTGTTGGTAGGTCACAGCAGAAGAATTCACCCGATGGGTGGCTCTAACCTTATATAATTCCTTTGAATTGTCTGATAAAGTGACTTGTGTGATATATTCACAAGATACAGCAATTGAATTGCATTTGTTTGTAGCATTATACATTGTTTGATGGTCATCTAATATAAGAAGTGATTGATTGTTGATATGATTTGCATTCTAGCACTTTCTAGAATGTACAGTAAGTCTGCCATTTAGAGCAGCTTGTTATATCCAAATGGGCTTCTAAATCGACTGTATGTTTGTACTGTAGTTTAGTTTACTTGTAAGATGCTTTGGAAGGTTTGGAAGGGTGTGAGTGCCAAATAAGGAACATAAGTGTGTGCTGTGGCTCCCTCATATTAACACATCCACTGCCAAACTTAACGATATACTATAGACTTGTGGTTGAAAATACACAATACTGTTATGTGTTATGACTGAAATCGTGAGATTGATTTTAATCAGTTGCAGTTGGAAATCGGCAGAGTAGCAGAAGTGAAATTGAAAGTGAGAACGTCAGACTAAACATGGCCAGTCTTCTCATATTATGTTTCCCTTCTGCTCTGTATGCATGATATGAGTGTACAAGTACAATGGAGCCCAACGCATTATGCATGATGTTTAATGCAACAGTGATGTAATCTTTTTGGCTAGCTCTAATGAAAATATTCTAGGTGATTATCAAAAGATCAAAGAGCAGAAGAGAAAAATGCATATGTAACAGGATTAATCAGCAGCAGTATGAGCATTAATTAAAGGAACAGTAGCTAAAATAGGAACTATAGAAACTATGGTCATCTATGCTACTCGCACTCCCTTCCTCTATTTCTGTTTCTCTCATTGTCTCTGTCAGCAAGACTTGAGAACAAGTACCAATGGACATCAAATAATAATTGAAAATTAAAATATAGTTCAACTAAGGCTTTCTTTGGAAAGTCTGTTTTAGACACACCATAACATAACCAATCAGGAAATATCCTGTAGACCATTAAATGCTTATCAGTGCCCCAGCTTTCAACTTACTGACCATAAGGTGACCCTTACACTCTTCGCACACAAACACCAGCATAGGTCATGTGTGGCATGGTTTAGTTTGATTGTCTAAAAATATAATTTTCATGGTTCAATAATTTGAAGGATTTAATTTTGATATGACGTTTTGATAGGGATTTTTTGAATGCTGTAATATATTTAACTTGTTTCTGGATGGACCCAGGATTTTGAGAATCTTCTCTTGTTCTCTGTCTCTTAGAATAAGACATCTCCTTCAGAGGTGGTGCAGTGGTCTAACCACCGTGTGATGGAGTGGCTTCGCTCGGTGGACCTGGCCGAGTACGCACCCAATTTGAGAGGCAGTGGAGTACACGGCGGCCTAATCGTGAGTTTACTGTATTTATGCATCAAAACAATCCCAGACAGCAGTAATTAAAGTCACTATTACAGGCACAGATACTAACATTAATAATGTGCATTTTAATTTGGCATTCTTCAAAGAAGCTCTTGAACACCACGGCTCTACATCCGATATCTTGATACGGCAAGGAGTCTTTTGATGTTTGTCTTAATGAGGCTGTGTCGCATACGCCTCTTTCAGATCTTGGAGCCGCGCTTTAGCTCGGACACTATGGCCATGCTGCTCAACATCCCCCCGCAGAAGACTCTCCTGAGGCGCCACCTTGCCACCAACTACTCTGCGCTGGTGGGTGCCCAGGCCCAGCAGGAGAAGCGGGAGTATGCCAACGCCACGGGGCACACACCTCTCACCACAACAGCCAAAGTTAGGGTAAGATGTTTTTTTTAATTTTGCTGGTAATTTAATGAGGTCATAATTTTTCCCCCACATACAATTTCTTCTTTTTTCAGAGTTGAAATGAAGTTGCCAATTGTTTTATCATTTTAGTTTGTGCATAAATGAAATGAACATAACTGAGCAAATGGCAAAAAATATAATCAATCTTTCAACTTTGCAACTGTTTTTCTTTCTATCCACGTTAGCCTAAGAAGCTGGGATTCACACACTTCAGTCACTTACGGAAGAGGCGGCAGGACGACTCAGCTGATTACATCTGCCCCATAGACACAGCCTCCCCGTCCGCCCTTAACGGCTCTCCGCACAGGCCCTACGCCGGCTTCAGGGGCCTCAGCCCCGTCCTCGACAGAGACTCGGACAGAATGGAGCAGGTTGGATCTCGATGCTGATCTGTGTCTCTCTAAGACAATAACGCTGTGCCTACGCCCAAAACCCCGCCCTCTTCAACTACCGCGCCGTCTGCGGTTGCTATGGTTCCTCTACAGCAATCAGGACACTAACAGGGTCAGGTGATTTGGATTTAGGTACAGATGATTTCCACAGGGTTTAAATGGATGGAAAGAAGTTACAAATCATATGGACTTTTAAAATGTGGTGATTTGAATGTGTGGTGTGCACAGAAATCGCTCGGTTTGTAAATGGTGTCTCTGTTTGAATATTAACTATCGTGTCATTCATCTGTGATTGATTGGGTATGGAACCTAAAGGGGATGTATTAATCATGTGATTTTTCTGGGCATGCTGAAGAAATTATTGTAGAAATTGTTGTTGCATTCCTCTTGCTAATGGTACTCTCTCTGACCTGCTAATACCTGTGCATCATTATAATGCTGCCCACCACACTTTGCAAGCTTCATTAAAGTATGCTTCCTGTAACAAACCTATTTCACAGAACATCTGCTGCTTTGCTTTCAGACTTCTGTTTTGGGTAATTGGATCATTGTTTAAACAACAACCAAAGAAAAGCGAGGGCTGTTTTATTAGCTTAGATTAAAAGAGCAAAACAGGTTTCAGAAGAAACCAGTGCAGGCAGTTTATTGATTGATGAATGAGTTAATTTAATTAAAGATTATGCCATATATATTCTGTATTGACAGTCGGGAATGGTGGTTTTATTATTTGATCTATATGTCAATCAAAATTGTAGTAAGTTGTTCAGAATACTTTGTTTTATTGAACATCCAAGGCAATGCATAGTTTTGAATTCGGTCATTGCAGTGCTGGCTTGGCATACATAAGCTATCACACAGGAGGATTGACACTGTAGATGGTATGTCAGCATTTCCTTTCAATGAAAATGTCTTTTTGAGAAACGTAAAGGTTCTCCTCTGCCAAAACAGTGTTTGTCATAGTCCCCACTCTTCCAATGCTGCTCTTTCAATAGGAGTGCACTGAAGAGCTCAGTTCTGTCAGTTCTACAGGTGATAGGGAAGCACAGGTGAGTGACAGTGTAGCACTACATGATGCCAGCATTGGATAAAATGTCCTTTTTGGCTTATTTTGTATGACAACATATAAAATATTATCAAATGCAGGAGAGAGACTGTACAGATCAATGTTTATTTCTGGCCTTGCAGTGTAGAGAAACAAGACTGTGATCCATATGGGACCCTGGAGCAGGCAATGGCTGAATCAGACGGTACATTCGGTGATGTTACTGTAACATTACTGTAACACTAACACAGCAAGAGATCAACTATTCAAGGAATTTAATACGACTGTGCAAATGTGATTCCTTTTTGTACAACTTCACATTAGATCACTATTAAACAATTCTCTGAAAATAAGTGGCTTAATTCAGAAATTCAATAGGATCCCAGCACACTGTATGTTTGGCATTTGTATTGCTGTGCATTGCTGCCCTCTGCTGTACAATAACAGAACAACATGAAAGTGCTTACACTACTAATCAAGAACATAATGAACCCATGCATGTAAAGGATACCGGAATAATAATGATTTATACACGTACAACGCAAACAAATATCAGTCAAGACAGCACAGGACAAACACATCCCTCCAATTTAATTTAGTTTTTTTGTTCATTCAACTATCCAACCCTAAGTGCCAATGACTCAATGTTTCCAGTGGAGACTATTCATTTGCTTTGACGTGACCTTACAGTTACGTGTGAAAAAAAGGTATGTCAGATTTATCCACAAGAGCCGTGTACTGCAGTCCTGTTCATACTGTAGGCTACATGTGAGAACTACAGTGTTAGCCTTGAAAGTTGGTGTAAGCGTTCACTCTTGGATTTCAAACCAAATGAAACTTGATAAGGTTGATCCTAGAGATCATGTTGAGCTAACCCAACCCCCTTCATAAATTACTGTTAAAACGGGGGATGAAAAAGTAACCACTTAAAAGAGCTCTGCATGTTTGAGGTACAGTATTTTGACATTTCCTTTGCTCTCTCTTTGTCTATCTTTCACAACTCTGTATTTCCCCCCTTCATACTCCCCTCCGCTTACCCTCGCCTCTCCCTGTCTGTCAGTAATGCTTTCCCACAGTGCCTGTGGGCAGAGCTGAGCTGAGCCGAGCCGGAGAGCCCATTCATTTCCACATTAAGGGAATATCAGAATGAAATGTAGCATTCGCTCTTGGCTGCTCTGAAATCCCCGGTGTCAGCTCCTGAGCGCATGGCGCCTCAGGCTCTCCGTCGCCATTAGCGAAGAGTATACTCAGCTTCTGTAATGCTAACAATCACTCCCGTCCAGTGCCTGCCGGCTCGTAGCGATTAACTCCGGGTCATTGACCACCGGCCTGTATTTATGGCTTCTTTTTCTCCCATGTCAAGCTTGAGGGCTGCTGCGTTTAAAAAAAAAAAAGTGGTGTAATACAATTCTGCTTCTCCTGTATGCTAATTCAGCAAGTTGAACTGTCATCACATGATAATCTGCACATTAGCCTATACAAAATGAAATTCCTTGGCAGTGCTTTATAAACCTATTGTAATTATAAGCCTATTCTCTAATGTCCTGTTTAGAATAGCTGTCATTATACTGAACGATTTGGCAAGGCTTTGGTTAGTACATGGGTGGCTTTAACTGCTTGTAATTCTAACTGCATGGACAACATAAAATACTTATGAAATCAAAGCAGTTAAGACGAGTGCTGAATTGTTGCTCCCAAAGTTCACCCCATAACTCTGGAATTAATGATTAAAGTATAACTAAATGAGTGGACACAATTTGAATGTCAGTGACATACAGTATTCAGGATTTCTTACCTTAACCAAGGAGAAGGGTAGGGATCCCTTTACAGAAGGGATCGACAGTCTTGCATCACAGTGAGGATAATTTGAAGGACAAAATTTGAATAAGGCTTGAACAACCTTTTCAGTAGAAGGATGAAGATTGTGTTTGTGGTTGTAAGGACACAAATTACAAAAAGGTGAGAAGTATTTTACATATTTGTATTATTGTTTGAATAAGAAGTGAAATGTTTAAAACTGTATCCATGTGGGGAGAGTGGTGTGGCTATGTGTGTTGTCTTTTTGCACAGAATCTTTTATCATAGGACATGCTACAAAATACAATGGCTATAGCCTGAATCAGACATACCGCTTGAAATGCCACAAAGCTACCCTCAGAGCTTGTCAAGACACTTTTTTTCATGTTACCATAGATCACATTGGGCAGGGGCTGTCAGTCCAGCATCCAGAGCCCCCCTGCCCTGCAGATCATCTGTCTGTCCGTGCTCAAAGCACACCTGATTGAAATCAGTGGGATTAAAAAGCTTGATCAGCTAATTCAGGTGTGTTCTCTTAATCAGGAGCACTACTGATAAGGCCCTTTAGGTATGCAGAGCAGGGGAAGATGGACATATGCAGAGCATGGGGGGTCCCATAGCAGGAGTGAGATTGAGAACCACTGCCATAGGGGTTTTCTTGCGACATGGACAGAACAGTTAGTAAACATGGCTATAGCTGTGTAGGTATACATACAAGTGCAAATAAAAATGTACAATATGGATCAGACCAACAGTAAGATGTGGCACACTGTATGACTACAGAGATGTGGCACACTGTATGACTACAGAGATGTGGCACACTGTATGACTACAGAGATGTGGCACACTGTATGACTACAGAGATGTGGCACACTGTATGACTACAGAGATGTGGCACACTGTATGACTACAGAGATGTGGCACACTGTATGACTACAGAGATGTGGCACACTGTATGACTGTATATGTACAGGACCATGGTTGGTGAAGTCGACAACCAGTGTACCAAGGTGCACAGTATTACCACAACCTAATATTATCATACCATGTATCCATAATTGTCTTCAAGCTTTTTTAAGTTGGACAACTGCAATAAACTATCTGCAGAGGGCGCTATATCACTGTGAAGCAAACAATGATTCGTGCTGGCTATGTGGTATCTGCAGCCAAACCAACAGGAGTCCAAAGAATAATTGCATTAGTATACATTTCTTTTCTGGCTAACTTAACCTATTTTTCTTGTGATCTTGAATGACAAAAGTTCCTATAGCTCATGATATATAAAACAATAAAATTTAATTATTGATTTTTTTTTTTTTTTTACAATCTTGATGTCAATGAACAAATACGTTGAGGTCTTGAGACAACAGGGGAAGAAAATACCTTGTTCTTATTGCAAGGTTAGGAGACACATTTAGATTGGATGTGTTTAGATTGCTAGAAACTGAATGATAATTATCTTGAGAGAACATCTTTTGTTATTTTAAGTTCATGGAACATTTAATAATAATAACAATTATAATAATAACAATAATAATAACAACAATTATAATAATATATCTTCTCTTGACCTGTTCACTGAAGCAACCAGGTTTATGCTATATGCTCACATTCCATTGAAAGGCATTTTTACTTGGTGGATGTTCTTTTCTAGGTAGATATCTTTCAGAAGAGTTGAATTTGTGTTAGCAATTGTTGATGAAAATAGGTAAAACTTTGTGATATTTAATTGATAGTTTGCCAAACATGTCGCAGTTTGTAGAACTGCCAAATAATGAATGAATGAAAGAAACTCTGAAAAGCAAATGACCTCTGATTCCCTGAATCAACAAACAAAATAATCACTTGACATTGCATGACATTGTATTTCAATGAAGAAGATTTACCCAAACTGAAGGGTACTTTTCCATTAGTTGTTCATTAACACCCAGTCATGTAAAATATTCCTCAAGAAAATTATGACCCCATCTTATTGAGTTTTCCGTGATGAACATCAGCTCCATGAGGCATATTTTTTACATTTAGAGAGGCTCTCTGCTGTATTAATTATTCTAATTGGATTCAGATCCTATTTTTAAACTGTCCTGGAGGGCAACAGTCACAGAAGCTGTGCTCTCTTATTCCAGACCACTAGGCCATTGTTAGATTAAACACAACAATTAGCCAATCTTTTTACCTCTGCATATCATTAAAACAATAGCGAAGGACACTAGGATCAATGATTGGGGATGACAAGTTCATAAATAAATTAGTTGCGCCGATAAGCGTGCACCACTGATCAATAGTGTGTGCTCAATAGGTTTGGGTGGAGTAAAGGGGTAGTGGTCCAAGCTGATGATGTGTAGTGCGGTGGGAAATGTGTATGTAAGGCTAGAGATAAAGGGAGCGCAAAGAGTTCAGGTCTCTGGTAGTGAGGGGGTTAAGGATAAAGTCTGAATGGGAGAAGGGGGGTATTTGCTGTATGTATGTTGTATTTGGTGTGTTAGCTGTATGTAGGTGGACCCATGTTTTGTTTGATTGTCAGTCTTGTGTAGATGTAGGATACACTGGGAGACCAGCAAGTGGCAGTATTGCCAAACAAAAGAAGCTGAACTTCTTCCCTAGTTCTCCCTAGCTTTAAACCATTTGATTGCAAGTTATATTAGTGATTAGTGGTATTTATTTCCTGAAATTCGGAAGTTCTCAAAATATGGACACAGAATTTTATGAGGATTACATTATTTTAAAATTGAATTTTAAATGAAATATAGTGTAATTCAAGCATTGACATGAACATGAAACATTTAATGGTGACTTTTTCTAATTACCTGTTATATGCATTAGTTGATGTCAAAGACTTTGATGGGCTCTCTTCATGTACCTACAAAGGAGGACGTGGAAGACTGTCTGACATGCTCTTTCTTACTGTATCTCTGTCAGGTCTCATTGAAGTCAATATCCCAAGGTCATCTGCCTCAACACGTAAATCTCAATCAGAACGTGACTCTGGGGATCATGACAGTCCGCCGTTTATTTAACCTTTATCACCACGGCGACAAAATGAGAGACACTCGTTTTGACACAGGAGGCACACGGGATGACATGTGCAACCACGACAACTTCTGTAAACATGCTGCCAAAACCCCGAAGAGGAGAGTGCCACGTTAAAAAGCCGACAGAGCAGTTGGTGGCCTGGCATCATGTCATCTTGTGAAAATTGGCGTTTGAAGCGGGACTTTACTGGCCAGGCCCTGTCAGTCCTGGGATCAGACGGAGAGACAGGGTGCTAATGGGAGTGGACGCACTGCTACCCCACCGTCTTATCACTGCTGCCATCTGTGACCGGAGCCACAGCCTCTTTTCAATGCTGGCCCATCCGTTTTCAACTCGTATACTTTTTAGCCTGTCACGCGTTTGTGTGCATCCTGGCTGCTGTGGGTGGGCACCCGTTTTATAACTGTGCATCTTAGCTAATTTCAGTAATGTGGTTTGGTGCCCATTGCCTGACAGTTTAATGTGCCTTATTTATGCCACCCTTTCTCATAAAACGGCAGCGGAAGTTGCAGTGCACAGAAAAACAGGGATATGAATGGGGCCACACTTTGCTGTATGATATCTATTGTTTTAATTAAGTGAAAGCAGTTTTGACATTTATTGGATTCCAAGTTACTTGTTAATGACACCAGGAAGCATGGAGGGAAACGTTAAATTATAGTTGCTTATGTTACATAAATAATTGAATGTTGACCCCCATGGTAATGATTACACATTATTCTCCCACTGTAGCTGTCGAGTGCCTGGACATATATCACAGAAAGAAGCATTACAGTCCTATCTCAGTGCCAAAATGGTACTCTTTTCTCAATGTCTGTGATGTTAGGATGCAGTAGATTTTCCTCCTTTGCAGTGAAAATTTGTCTGTACATTTTTTGTCTCATGGTAAAGACATCCACAGGGCAACGGCGAAATGACTGCGGTCATGTTTTTCTATGATGTCACATGCTGTTCTCGTCATGTCATTGCCACCAGCTTGCTGGTCGGGAGAACATATTCGCTGGTGGGGTGACCAAATGCGTCAAGTGCTGCCGCCATGCCCCAGTCAGTGCCCGCGGTGCCAGCGTGATCTGACAGCCATGCCACCCCGATGACACGTCGACACAGACACAGCCTACCATTTTGAAAGGCGACTCTGACGACGACATCAAAAAGAGCAGTCACATGTCTCCCCACACGCTCTTGCACCTCGTCAAACTCCCCTTGCCTGTCTCTCTCCCTGCGCAGAGCAGGAAACCGGAGCCAGTCCACCGCTCATAACAGCCCTGATCAGAGCTGACCTGGAGGGCCGCAGAAGCCCCCGTGCGATGAGACTCCTGTCTCTCCACTGCCTCAGGGCCCCTTCACGCATGTTGGAGACAACTGCCTGTCATCTTCAGTCAGGAGCTGGAAACTGACTGTCCATTTAGCTGCCTGTAAAAAGAATGTTCTGAGGAGGAAGTGGCACACAAGAGGGATGGTTAAAAAAAAGAGAGAAAAAGATCAAGAATTATTTAATTAACTTTATTTCAATTGAACATTTGCTTTCTCAGTGTGAGTCGGTTCCCTGGTATTTTGGAATTCAATTAAATCGGTATACATGAACATTTCCTGTTTTCTCATTGATGGCACATTTCTGTACAAATATTTCTTTAATACTGTAAAATAAGCTGTTTTCCTCATCATGACTTGTGGTTCTGTACACCGAACAGATTGAGTATGATCCAGTCTCTGAATTAAATCAGATGCCAGTACTTTCCCATCAGCCCCTCCACTAGCCTAGCGCACCAACACCATCACTCATTAGGAGCTTGCAGGTCCAGGGTAAATAACCTGAAGGAAACAGCGGGGGCCTTGACCTCTGCTGCAAAGGCTTGCACTTCAGGACTTCAGACTTTTCAGCGGCTCGCTTCCCCACCACCCACCTAATAAAGTTCCTTCAGAGAGAGGGACCTCCAGCTGGAGTGGCAGGATCCATAAAAGAGGGCTTTGTGCTCCGGGCCAAGGCTGGTTCCTCTGACAGGTTGTGGGTCAGAGGGGGGGAAATGACGTCGGCAGGCCCTCGGCTCCGGCCCAGGTGCCCTGGGAGCGTGCAGGAGTGGGGCGATAAGTTCGACGCGCTCTGTTATTATGGCCTTTTATATGTGTGTGTTTTCTCAGCTGGCTCCCTCCGAGTCATGCCCGGTGAACTGCCCTTAGATTCTCACTCTCTCTCTTTCTCTCTCTGACTCTATAGCGCCTTTAGGGACTTATGAAATGTTTTAAAGAAACATGATAAAAACACGGTATGGTAAATATTTCATCAGCTGAGAATTAAGTGCACATTTGAGAGAAAATGCAATTCTATCAATTTATTTTGATAAATAATATGATTATTATTTCGCACCTAAATTATTTGAATTATATCATTACAAATTTGTGGACAGATAAATTTGGGTCCTTACACCCTGATGCATTGTTTGGCTTTGAAAACTAGAAGATATTCAGATATAGGAGCCACTGCTTAGGGATGAACATAGACATACTTTTTAGACAACATGGCTGGAGCAATGAGAGGTGGTAGCAATGTTTGTGTGCCAGTCTCCTAGCTAGACAAAACAAAAATGGCTGAAAATGTTTATGTGTGCAGGAAAGAGCCATTTTTGTGACCTGGAGCCATGTGCGCTGTTGATCCAGGGTGACACACATCATGCAGTGAAACTGTGCTTTCATGTCCAATGAGAACACCTGTCCTTTCCCCTGGCTAAATGGGAAGAGAAGAATGCCTCTGTAGATTACAGCTCACATGGAGGACCTCTCCTGTGTCAAAGCCACTCACTGGGGCCTCACCAGAAAGAGCATGTTCAATTCTGATACTGAGTAGATTTTAGAGAAGCCCGTAAGTGCACCTTTATCTACTGCTTCCAATTGGCAAGGCTGATTCAGTTGCAGTGGGCTCGATCAACTGCCTGTTTGTAATACCATGGGGTTAGCATGGTAATGGATTCGCCATATGTAAAATGCATAGTATCAGTGGGGTGTGCAGTAAGTGCCAGTAAGGATTCTGTTGGAGCAAAGTGCAGTTCAAAGGCAAGCTAAAACGATAGGGCGCAAAATGATTTTTTTGTGCTCTGTTTGAAATGGGACGTGGTGCTGGGGATCACTGAGATTTGACGGTACTGTATTTTAAAGGCCTGGACAGTGTTCAAAGCGCTGGTCCTCTCCTGAACTAGTAAATGATGGATTGGGCTTTAAATTGGGACCATTCGTGCAATCTCCTCAGTACTCGGCAAGCCGCCTGATTTGAGAAACAGAGTCAGACGCAATGGACTGAGACAGTAGCCTCTTTAGCCATAAGTGAGTTTTCTTTGGAGAATGAATACTATCCAAGAAACAGGGATCTTTGATTCACATGTGTCAACATTAAAGACGTTTTTATATATATATATATTCCATCCTGTGTTAAAAGTGCCTTTAAAGTCTAATATATTGTTCAGATCATTCAACAATTATGAACTACATCAAAGCCTGGGACAGTTTGGATTAAGCTTGACAGTCTTGAGTATCTGTCAAGAATTGGGAACAGGCTTGTTATGCAATTTCAACATTTAGCAAAACATCTGGGCAATATTTGGAGATGGGGATAAAAATGTGTGCAAAATAAAAACATTACTAATAGCCGTGTTCCACAAAATTAAAGGCAAAAATGAGCCTCTGAAGAATTGGCACTTAATTACTACTTAATTAGCATAATTATGCATGCTAATAGCATCTCAAATGAATTGCGCTTGTCAGGAGGGGATGAAGCATCTGTAGCAGTGGCAGCTTAATACACATTCTGTAATATCCAACAACGGTGTATTACTCTCTCCTCCAAAGTGCTTCCCATTAATCATTTATTCCTTGTATGCAATGATTTTTCTTTTTTTTTTGGCAAATGGGGGGTCCATTCTGAGTCCCTGGCACATCTGTGGCGCCGTGCTAACGAGACCTCAAGTGGCCATGAGTCTTGCCATGGTACATCGTCAGTACAGATGTTATGTAAAGATGTGAAGCCTCCTCATCTTCCTTTCACTCAAATGTATTACCACCATGATGTCTTAAATCCAATACAATGCCTTTCTTAAATCATATGACTTGTTACTTAAAATGCATTTGGCCTGAAAATACATACTGTATTGCCTCGATCTGTGGACCAGATGCTGCTTGAAGTGTTGAGCCCAGAGAACAGAATAATTGCCATGGACATCCTGTGGCTTGCAGAAGATATGAACAAGACGTGACTGTGTGTGGTATATCTTGCCTGTGAATTAATACCCTGATCAATAGCTGCTTTTGGGTCGTTGATTGGCTGCAGTCAGTACACACAATGGGGTGAAGTGTGAGGTCTCAGGCCTGATCAATGAGGAGCGCTGGACTCTCAAAACCCTCCTTATGTTTGGTAATGAGCCATGTGCACATGGGTCAAAGGAACTCTACCTACTGTGGCTCTGAAGATAGCCTTAGAGAGACACTAAGAAAGAGAGAGAGAGAGAGAGAGAGAGAGAGAGAGAGAGAGAGGCAGAGCGAACGGAAGCGACAGAGTGCAGTACCGCTGTTCCTCCAGTAAGAGGCTCCTCTTTCCTACGGGAGTTGTCCTTTTACAAGCTTTAGGTTTTTCTCAGTGACTACCAATGCTGTTCTTTCAAACAGAAGATGCCCTAAACTTAAATACAAACTTAAGGCACAAAACCTGACATTGACATTGAAAAACGTGCGGAAAAAGATGTTCCAAAACAAGTCGACATCCTCTGGTAGCAGATGTGTTTCATAAAAACTCAGCATTGGAGCGAATGAAAAGGAAATGTAGTTATATTTTCTTTCACAAACAATTAATTATTTAATCACCAAGTGGTTCAAATGCTATATGCATAAAATGACAGTTTATACACTGCTGGACTGTGTTAATCTCAATGGTAAATGAGATTTGAGGCAGTTGTCTTTCTTCCAGATTCTGCTGTGGAAAACCATGCAAAATTAGATTGATGTACCATACTTACCACAGACATCCCAGAATGGTTTGAAGAGGGGATGGGTAGACATTTGCTTTGACAGAAGGAAAATAGAACAGGGTAACAGAAAATAGTAATAATATTGAAATAATACAGACCTCTTTGCTGAGGACACACACACACACACAGAGAGAAAGAGAGAAAGAGAGAGAGACATCAGTTACCCAATACATAATGTATTCAGATCAGGTTTTTTTTTTCATCCAAGACAAAGGCCTTTGAAAGTTGGTGATGAGGTTTTGTAATCCTCCGTAACTGAAATTAACTTCTAATTTTAATTTTTATCCAAATGTGAGCTTGGAGGGTGGAGACAATTATGGCATGGTGGAACCTTTGCAGAAAGGTTCCTTTGAAATCTAATGGCACATTATTTAAAGTTTCCCAGATACTGCATGAAACATGGAGGGAACAGAACATCCTCAACTCTTTCTTCTGTATGTGGAAAAGTAGATCTTCCATATGAAAAAAAGTTCTGCCTGGTCGTGCAGTCTATGACACTACATTGCATACCTTTTCCATGGCCTGTAAAAGTTAGTGGGATAGGCCTTGTATTTCTGTATCTAACGGGTCTCTCCGTTGAACATAAATTAGACTATCCTGTAATTACTGTGCCAAAGCAGCATGATGTGGGAAAGGTTTTTGAAGTCTATAATAAATGTCTGGTGTAAATGATTTAAGCAGGACTTCCTTCAGACTCTGCCTTTTCTTCTTTGCAAATGGAGTTGCTTTTAATGTTGGTTTATTAGGTGCCGAACCTCTCTCCATTGATGGAAAGGTGATGTTGGAACAATAAATACATGCATGGAAATAAAATCTCACACATACACACGTACATTCTTCGTTTTTTGCCAATTGCGTTCACATTAGGGGAGGGAAAAGAGAGAGAAATATTTATTTCCTACACCCGGAGTAGTGTCAGCGTATGGCAAATACAGATCTTCAATCTGCCATCCAAGTGTTAAACAAGCATGTGCCTCTCAAAGGCAATGACATGCATGAGGGGAGTCCTCTTTGGCAGGATCACGGGGGCCTGTGCAAGGAGGAGAACAGTAGCAGACACAGTTGAGAGCAAATGCATCCCCTCAGTTTGATATTCGAACCCGCTGCCTCATTTGTGACTCAAGGAATTCAGCTTTTTTCCCCCTTTTTTTGGAAGACTCGAGAATAGTTGATTTGTACGCAGAGTTAAGCTGATTTGCATGAGAGATGTGATAATAAACATAGCGAATATGAGGAAGTCGTGTCAGTGTGCAAATAATTAACTATCCATCCAACTTTCCACATAGTTAACCCGTTCTCTTTGGAAAAAGTGTGGATTATATTATCTAAATTTAATTCTAAATCTGATTCACGGTGGGTGTGATGTATGTTTTTTTCTATAACTTATGTATGGTAATTTTCATGACACCCAGCTGTCACTGGAAGAACAAGGACTTTTCCCCTTTGATTCACTAACCCCTTCTTGGCACCATTTCCTCCATTTTCCTTCCAAAACTTCACAGAGAGGTAAAGTACTTTTCAAGAGTCACTTGGCCTAGGTCAGTTGGAGATGTCATTTGTGGTACTCATTTAATGTATTTTTTATTGACATTCCTCCATATTATATCTTCAGCAAGTACCCTTAGTCATTTGGACTTTGGTAAATTGTCATGTTTTATTGGCTCTTTTAAAATCTTTCCCCTATATAAACTCAATATTTTACCAGAAGTGAAACGTGATCTTGAGATGTTGAGTCTTAACTCAAATGATTACAAATCGGAACTTTTGACCACAGGGCCAGTACTTAACTGTCCTGACAGCATAGTTTCTATTGTTCTTTTTTTCTTGCGCAACAACGATGCTTAATATTTCTAAATGTCTAAAAAACAAGTATTATATGTTGAAATGTACATATTTGTACCATGTACATAATTAAGTAGTTTTCTCTCCTCCTCTCTTTTTCTCTAAAAAGCACCAGACCGCTCAGGCATCTCTGAATTCCTCTTGTGATTCAAGGTAGGATTTGAATCCTCATCCCGAACCTAATCGATTCCCTGATAGATCCCGTTGATGCTAAGTGTGTTTCGCCTGGGCCAGAGTGCAGAGAATAATGCCATCAGTTGACCAGCAGACATCCCGCTCTGTCTCTGCCACTGTACCCCGTGCTGTGTGCATTATTGGCAAATCCAGCACACATGTCTCTCACACCACACTTTATTGGCAAACCCGGAGAGGGCTGACGTGCCTGAGGAAGACTGGTGACTGGGGCCAGAGGCATGGGGTGAGACAGATGGCGTGGAGCGGCGTCTGAGACAGGCCAAACTGAACAGGCACTATGGGCACTCGGGGCCCTGCGTGAGTGCTGACCTGGGACCAAAGATGACTTCAAGCCCTGTTTGAGATCGTAGAGGTTTTTGTTGTATACTTAATTTCAAAAATGAATTTTTAATGATAGTTTTTAGACATTTTATAGGATAATTTTCTTGACTTGAGCCAATGCGTCAAAATTTATTTAGATATAATAAACCGAGAAATGAATCATGCAAACTTTTACTGCTGATAAAGGGATAAGATATAAAGTCTAGATGTGGAGTTTACCGTATATCTTTAGCCCTGGGATCTGACTTTAAGAAGATGCATTAGTTTCACAGACAGACTAATGTCCTGTTATTCCTTTTGACCACCTCTTTAAAGGACTAAAGGAAAATTTGCATTATTGATGAGGCCACCCTGTCACCTCAAACATAGACTATTTAAAGGGAATAATTTTATGCAAAGTGCATATCGATGCCCTAATGATCAATCGGGCCTCGGCAACGTTATTAATATGCAATTGTTGCTGTGTGATATGCATTTGCAAGTACCTCCTAGTTCGACTGCTCAAACAAGTGGCACGCCTCCAGCGCCTTAATGGGAAATGAAGAGCTCCTGGCCTCCACAAGTCCTCTGTGCCCCCCGCCCTCCACGTCCTCTTAAGACACTGACACATGGTAAAACATTCATCTGTAATGGATGGTAGTACTTTGTTTTGCAGGTACTCTCCCATGACACCTGTGTGAGATTTAAAAATTAATGACCAGTGCAGTGATGGCGCCATGACTATGACTGCAATAGGATTTGATGCAGATTACTTGTGTGGGGGAACCTATAGCGGTCCAACAGAGGGGGGGACTTTATTTTCCTCTTAGGTTTGGTCTGTCTGCAGGATCCCTCTGATGTCGCGCACCCTGTTTTTTGGGGGTGGCTACATCAATGATCAATCATGAAATGATGCAACTCTTTGATGAACACCACAGGTATCCCTTATCAGAGGTTTTTGTGAGTTGTTGCATAAGCTTTGCAAGATTAGTGTATTGTCTGTTTCACGTGTATGTCTTTAGGGGCTTTGAGATAAGATAGTGTTTAGATGGCTATACCCCAACAAGTGAAGATTTGATGCAAAAAGGTCAATAAAAGCGATTTTGACTTTATATACTATGACAAATTATGGTGATGTATTATGATTGAACAGATCAATTCTGTTCTGAAATTTTGCACATTGCATTGAAGGGTTATCAATTCACTTTTGGAATCTTATTTTGCCAAGGAAAGACACCAATCAGTACATGCAATCTTCATTGTATCTCAAGTAATGATGTAAATGTTATCCAGGAAAATGTTATTTCAACAGACACATGAACTGTGAGGATCCATTTTGATTCTTTACTTTATTGATGCAACGGCGAACATGCAAGACAGAGGAACCAGATCACACTTGCTAAGATACAGAACCTATTTTGGCTACACTGATGGTCACAATGGTCAACTATTTCATGGATTCATTCAATTTCAGTCATGGCCCAGTTCTACCAAACATGCAGAAAGAGGCCTAATTAATAACCATATTAACAGTAATAATAATAATAATAAAAATGGTCTAAAGCTGAAATGTATGTGTTGACAGTCAGAAGGATAAAGTGGTTACACTTTGTGTTTTTGTCATCAGTCTCATCTATGCCAGGCAATGAGTGTTTTGTGTTACCTGTTCTTTTTGTAAAGCAGGTTAGCTCAAATGGGCTGGGGGCTTTTAAGTATAACCTCTCCAAGCACTAGCAGTAAGAGTTAAGCCTCTAATCCTGTGCGTTATTTAATAGATGTTAGATACGTGTTCAGTTTTACCCAGTTCCATGTGGCTCCTCAAGCAGAGGGCCGTTTTAAAATGAATTAACACTCGTTAAGGCTGGCCCCTGAGTTCCAGGCAGATTAATGAGAGCGAATAAAAATGGCTCTCATCACTCTGCCCCCCCTCCCCCAACCCCAGACGTACTCCAGCAGGGAAGCCTGTCGTTTATCAGATTCAGGGATACCACTGCTGTCCGACAGGATGATGACTGACATACAGTCACATATTGTAATTGTGTCATAGGGGCTTAGCCATGCAAGTGGTGCTTGCGATTTTCACTGTTATTCTAATACACAATTTAAAAGGAATAAAATAAAATAAGGGATGGATGATGAACTTGTGTGTAGATGTACCACGAATGTCTGTTCTGAGAATTGGACCTACAGCACATGTTAATGTAAGATGGGAAAGAACAAGAAGAGGGGGAAATGTATGATGTTAATGTGTTTTTGGTTGGTTTGCTTATGACCTGGTGAACTTCTGCCATAGACATGTAAAACGAAGAGATGAGTCCAGATATTATACTCATGTGCTTCTGAACATGTGTACAATAACACCTTTAATACTAAAACCATTGTACTAAAACCATTGCAAAGCTGTTGCACTATAACAGTTCTAGGTATGCAGAGAATGATAATCATGCACAGCTTAAAGGAAGAGTCAGGGCAAGAGAACAATAGCCTTGATGTCTCATGTACCACCAGAGGGGGCAGAACTGGATCCCCCTCCCCACCCCATTCTCCTGACTCCTAAATGCTTGGTCAAGCGCCATTGTGGGTCTTGATTTGATTGATAAATTCTCACTGACAGGTGAAAATAAAAGAGCCCTTGTTGCACAGGCACATATAAATGGGAAATTAGCCGTCTGGGTTAATGTCAGACGTAATTCATTTTACCCCTTTGCACTGTCCATTAGGCCTGGCATGATGAAGTGAATAAAAGAAACAAAACAAAACGTGGCTGTCAAGTCTGGCCGGCGACCATAGTTGATCAGATAAAAATGTTTTGTGTTTGTGTTGTGGTGTTTTGATGCTTGATTACAACTCTAATTTGTCTGCCTCTCTGTCTTGTCCATCCATCTTCCTTCCCTTTCATTTGAGTGACAGCCGGGGGGGAAGGCCTTCACTTGTTTTCACGGGGCTCTTGCAAGCTCCTTGCATTTGACATTGCATGAATTCTTGACAAAGCCAAGGAAACAAAAGTTGGTTTCTACAAGGATTTCAGTAACAATTTAAATTAACTTCATTAACAATTTTTAAAACAAAATACTTTAAAGTACCTTTTAGGTATGGTGTAAGTAAAAATAAGTATTTGCATTTGGTAATTTACAAATATTGTAAGTATAAATGTTTTTGATTTCACCATCTTTCTAAATGTAGGCCTGTAACTATCTGATAAGTTTAATGTAAATATACTTAGCAGTACCTCAGTAGCTTAGTACTCTGTACTTTCCCCTCACTTCTCCAATGTACAGTGTAATATGGGCTGTACATTGAGGTAGCTTAGGACCCTCTTTTTTCCTGTATCTGCAAGTACATTGTATGCCCCTTGTGAGTAAACAGTACAGTTAGTACATTATTTATGTGTAAATGACCCGGTAACAACCACTTCCACAATCATACCCTTTACTTTCTCTTTATGTATTATTTCTCACACCTTACTTACCCTGTAATCAGCAGTCTGTAAAAGTGTAACTAAGATTTTTAACATGTGTAAGTTGTAAGAAATCATAATCCCTCCCTCTTGTAGTTTTTTTTTTGACCTGAGAGAGTAAATATTTTACAGAAGATTTCCTGGTTTATCATATTTTACACCGCCACTGATAGGGGATTGATATTTGTCCTTTGACTGCAGCAAAGGGGAAACACTGGAATGAGGTCATTACAGATAATACTCAAACTGAATTTGATTTAAAAAAAAGAAAAAAAAGGAAAACAAGGGTAGTTCAGGCAACTGAAAATGAATAATACATTACATGTGACTCAAAACAGCGAGAAATGTTTTAGAACAATTTGGATAGTGAAAACTGGCTTGTTAATATGTCACCAAAACAAACCCCAACAAATTGGATACTCCTCAAAGATGTACTTATTTTACTAAGTACATGATAAGGGTAGCCTGATCTTTCTTGTGATTACTTCATTTTGTGTTTTACAATTCCTTGAATCCATATCTGAACACAGTAGTAAAGGCAACCAGAGTAAGTTGGTTCTTGCATGCATGTATTTTATGATATGTCTTCAGTAGCAGCCTTGGCACAGACTCAGCCTTACTGGCTATCCATAGGGAGCAATCATATCAATAAAAACCGCATCTGATGCTATCTTTATTGATTTATGTCACCTCACTGCATCCACATGGCTTGCTATCATTCTCACTGTACAAGATAGGACAAGTGCAAAAGCACAAAATGTAATGAAACCAGAGCTAAGGATATAAAAACAATACAATTAAGGCAGGGTTCCATGTTCACCTTAAGTTATAATTAACCAGATTTACAGCTTGCACCAAACGACGCCACGAAAATGATGGCCAATTCTTCAATAAATATCGGAGTGTGATTAATACTTCACATTCTTAATGTCTAACTTAACGTCTAGTGGACAGTGGTCTCTCCTGCCTAGTAAAGTGTGTAGCTCATTGTGATCTACCAGTGCAATGGTCACAATAATGAAGTGTAAGATCTTTATCTTACCCATCTGCAAGGAAAATGGGTAAAGAAAAGGAAACGTGTACATTTGCTTCGAAAAGCCACTTCTTCACTTCCTATGGGCCTGCAATATTAGATTGGATTTTGATGTTATACAGGGCTTGACTTCATAGCATAGGAGAACCAGGTTAAAAATTGCTCAATGTTCCATAACTGTATTTACCTGTACTTTTTTATAGCCGGCTAGATAGCTGGATCTAAATGAAGAAAAACATGTTGTTAAGTCATAAAGCAACTACTAGCAGTCTCCGGAATGCCGTAAAACACGTATCTTCATTTTTCTCCCATTACCTTGATAAACAACGTCATTTAAACTTTGGACTCATTGCAGACCGTCATCCTCATACTGAAGCCTTTCTACAACTGCAGTCGGCCAGGTTACTGAGGGCATTATTACAGCTCCACTTGGCCGTGCAGGAAGACAGCATATACAGTAGAATACAGTGTACAATATACAGCATGGTTGCAAGTTTAACAGTGCACATTGAGTGCAAAAACCACACCAACAATGCAATCAGCGTAACTCCAACATTAAAATATATAATTCAGTCACAGTCTTATGGAGGTTATATTTATGCATAATTTCAAAAGGGGAAAGGATTTAGATGGTTATCCTTAGCCCACAAGGAACTGCTGGAAATGCACACAGGAACAGCTTCCAAGCTCTATGGCTCTCCAGAAACTGTATGATCCCCCTTGCCTCCATGCGTTACATTCAAATAATTTAGCCAATGGTTTTACTCAAAGAAGTTTTTAGTGCTGCAGGTAGCACCTTCACCAGCCTTGGTGCTGTCTGCGAATGAACACTGTGAGGCTGGATATGCCACTACCATGTTCATCACAAAGGGTACTGTGGTGGCATGTCTTAAAGAGGGGGCATGATGGCATGCCTTTGACAGAGGACAAGTAAATGGTTGACCTGTTCCCTATCCTCTGCCAGGACACTTCGAAAGCATGCTTGTAGCCGTGAGCCACACACACACACACACACATACACACACACACACACACACAGAGAGAGAGGGCCGGGATTGAGGATCACAGATGGCTGTGCCTTGAACCTTGGCTCCCCATTACCTTAATGGCTCGGGCACTACCGTCACATTTCAGAGCATGCTCTCAGGCACGTTTAGAAATAATTAACTGCGCACAACGGATAACACGAACCAAACGTCCACTCATAAATTGATAATGAATGACTGGGCTGAAGTGTGGGGGGTGGGGGGATGGCCATGTGCTCTCATGAATGGAGTCGAGTGAATAAAGTTGATTGACGGGGGAGTCATTAGATGATTAGTGCTGGAGAAGGTCAGCTCCTCCGAAGATCATAAAAATATGTTTGTCTTAGATAGGACGGACCGTTTTCTTTTGTTCCTGCAGGGGTTCTCGTTCATAAGCAGATCCTCTGCGGTACACTCAGACATGAGATGGGAATGAAATAAACAGCACTTTTCTCCTGTCTGACCAGTAAACCAGACCAGCAACCGATCAAGCTACAGTCCAGAGATGCACTCTGATTATTACATGAAACTTCCACCAGCTGTAGCATAGAAGTTGGACACAAGTCAGAAAATCCACTTGAATAGGTGATACTTATAATCTCACAATGCAAGGTTATAGTCCTTGGTAATAAAAACCCTGTTTGATAGCTCCATAAAGCTAAAAGTGGTGGTGTTTCCCTCAACAGTAGCCTGAATGTCATTGACCTGAGGGCAAGGTGACATCTTTTTTCTCCCCTCTGGTTTTATTGTGGCCTACAATGACTATTGAGTTATTTTGTGAGTGCTTAAGTAATTCAGTGGTTCTTGAAGAAGCGGGGATAGTTGTGTGTGGATGAGTACAACTGATGATGTAGTCCACTAAGCTTGAGTGCTCAAAACAGTACAAAAAGCTTCTCTGCTTCTATTCATATTGTCCTGATTTATTTTCACCCTCACATTCTTGACAACAATTCAGCTCCCCACAGTTATGCAACTGTTTTGTGTTGACTAAACAGTGGGAGTATTTTTCTCACATGACATGTCTTTAAAACATACACAAACATAACATAAAATGTGCACCAAGTTTTGTGAGGGTGGTGTGTGAAGTGACACATTTCTAAAAGTGTATGTTACAGCTTTGATATGAGGCTATAACATGAGAATAGTCTTAACTGTCATATTATTATGGCTTCTGGAAATAAGAGTAAGACCTGTATTTTCCATAACTTGCAGGACATGCAAACCAAATGGTTCCACTTAGGATAGGTCTAGTGAAAATGACAACTATGCACGTTATCATTGTAGTGTATACATTAATAATGTGAACTACTGTAAGATGTATGAATTAAGTGTAGTAGTAGTTGCGGTCGAAGCATGGAAAGTGATCCATGAGCTGATGTCATGCCATATAAAAACTTGGAGCTTCTCCCAATCCCCAGATATTTGACTTGGGAACATGATCATGAGATGTGGTATTCTGCACATTAGCTCAGCAGTCACAAGACTTCATGTCAAATTCAATGCAGCCCTTTGAATGTATAAAGATGTAGAAAATAATATAATCAATTCAACCTGTATGAATTACATCAAATTGCATGTCTTGGGGGGGGGGGAATCCACATGTAGAACATTGAATTCTGTGATGAACACTTTAATGTGTGTTCACATTTTTTCCATGACTAATTTGAACCATGCAGGTTTGTTTATTTTACTGTGAAGAATGCATTTAATGTAGATTTGAAGGTGCTTTGTATGTTTCCCGATGCTTGTGAGTGACTGAGGTCCTTGGGGATGCAATGGTAATGAACACGCTTTATGGTAATGCAGATGAGATACACTGCTCCTACTCCCCGAACACAGAATCCACATGGGTATTGGTAAACCTTTGCAACCTTTTATTCATTCCCATACAAAGATGTTTAATTTAAAACAAAAAAAGCACCATATTGATGAATTCTAATAGGGTTCCAGATGAGGTCAAAGGGTACGGCCCGACCTGAAATTAAGATTAAATTACCTTAGTGCCTACGTCTTTTCATTTAGTCAAAATACAGTATGTGTAATAACTCCATTGGGTACTCACTGTCAAAGAGTGCAAGTGTTTGTACTGATCTATTCATTCAAAGCAATGTGAAATGTCAAAGCCTGTAGAATAACACATACAAAAAATGACATGATGTCTGCGGTAAACTCCTGGAGACACTAAGGTGAGAACCTTACATGCACTGTGTGTCAGATGATATCAGTTGATCTCTTCATCTCCTCGACTACGGTGCATGTCTCCTCCTTCCCCTCATCCTTAGAAGGCACCTTTCATCTTTCCTTCAGCTTCAAATGTTCTCTCCCTCTTCTTTTTCTCTTTACCCCCCTCCACACACAGAGAAAGGGAGGGATGGAGAAAAGGAGAGAGGGAGGGAGAGAGGGAGAGATTGCAGTTAAAGGTTATGTGGATGAAAGCAAAGCAAAAGATACAAACTCCGACATACATGAACTCTGGTGGGAGTGCTCTCTGTGAGGTGTAGTGTAGCGAACCAGCAGTGGAGGAGGCCCCACCATTAATGTTAAACAGGCCTGGGTGAGGGGTGGGGAGGGTCTCTAGTCCTCCGGCGGTCCCATGCTGACCAGAGCTGTGAATTGACAGGTTGAACACCCCCTCCGTGCCAGAGGGGAGATTTTCGCCATCACTCCAAGTGACAGGGAAGATTAGAAGTGTAATCCCATCTGAGCGTTACGGGAGCACCTCCGGCATGCAAACCTTTCTTTCTTTTTTTTTCTCTATCTTTCTGCCTTTCTTTAAACTGATACAAATTCTTGGTTTTAAGGCTGCTGCTTATTTCAATAATCTCATTATAAAGTGTGCTTTGTGCTGACTGGTTTGTCTTCAATCCGGATGTGCATATGGAGTGATTGATGTTGCGTACATTTGAATCCAAAAGCTTTCTTTAAGCTCTGGGTTGGATCTAATAATTCTCCTCCTTACCACTCTCTTAAGTCCCAAGATGACTTTTCCTCTGAGTGAGAGATTTTTTTCTCTCTCCCACTGCTCTTATCATCTCAGTTGGACCACATACGTCTGTGGACTTGCAGCTGAAGTCTAGAGATGTGTCAGTGTGCTTAAAGGGCCCTCGCGTAAAGTGCTTTTGTGTCAAAGCTATTATATCTAATTAGACAGCCCTACGAATGCCTTCTAGAATTTTCCTTCACTGTGGATCTACACTATTAGAGAGCCATCCTGAGCAGTGTATACTGTGATAGGAAAATCAGGACATTTTTAGATGTATGCAAAACCATGGGGAGAATGGGAGGCAAAACCCATAGAGAAGAAAAGGCGTAATAATAGTTTCTATTTCGTATAAAAACACTGGGCCAACAGGCTTCTGCAGAATGGGTGTGGCCTGTCATCCAGTAATGTGTGAAACCTTTGAGATGCCATTAGATTTTATTTCCCTGTAAAATTCCTCGGTACAGTCCTGAGTGTCATGTGATGATATGGCTGCATACTGAAAAGAGATAAGCGTTTAGGTGAGGCAGTGAACTGGACAAGTGTGGGGGTTGGAGCCTTGTAGATAGCTGGGGGATGTCATGACATCATTCTGATGGTTCACCTGTAGCCAACACACTATGGAGTTGAAGGGTGAGAATTGGTTTTCAAATTCAAACCCAGTCTGGAACCCTTGAATTCAGTGAATGCAATTAAGTCACACTTGCTTGGATCGTATTTGCATGCTTAATGAACGTTCAAAGAAGAAAAATAAAAGCCAGCGTGCTTTGCATGATAGCCCAAACAACAACTGTGGATTAAGGTGTAACTATGTTCTTACAACCTAATCTACTCATAGTTAATATGTCACCTTGGATGGGATCCAACAAGTCTTGTTATCCTTACCTTGCTCAGTTACACGGACAATTAGGACATGAACACTGCATAAAGGTATAATGTTTAACAATGATCTTTGGCCTCTAGATTTATTATGTATTGATCTATTCATCAGTATATTTCAGTATGTTACTAAATGGACAAATTATTTCATTTCATACTCCTTCTAATGTCCTATGATGCATCTGTCTGGATAACATTTTGATGAAATATCTGCAATTAAACAGCTGTCACAGGACGACAGACAGTTAAGGCAACTCCAGACAACAACAGACTGGCATGGCAATATTGATGGAGAGGAGTGATAACCATCAGGCCGACCTGAGCATACCTTGCTGTCAGAACCTTATTAATGGCAACCTGGACCCCTGAGGAACCCTCCATGTGTCTGATTTATGGAGACACTAACCCCTGTGCTTTACAGGTGTATTATTTTGTGTAGCTGAGACTTGTATTGCTGCCAGCTACACTGCCTGGAACACGCTACCTGCCCGCATAGAGGGATCCCCTTTTCCATTAATACAGTCCAGCTCTACTTTGCCTGATACACTGGTGCCAATAACTGAAAGAGTATCCCAATCAGAAAGAGAAAGCATGATCATTCATCAATTTCTGTTAATCATAATGTTACATTATTCTCTGGAAATGGAAATTGCAAAAGCTGCTACACTCTGAGCCTTGATTGGTCAGTCTTGAAGCATGGACTCATTAAGTTTTTCTCCAGCGGTGCCTCCCAGTTGCACCCCTTCACTCTCATATCCTGCCCCTCCGCTGTCTTAATTAAAGCCCCCAACAGCAGCCTCCACGCCGCGTCTGCAGCCTCCTGGAGACTGGAGGATTATGGGATTACGCTGGTAAGGACCCAGGCCTGGTTTCTGAGGTGACCAGCACGGCACCAATGGCACCGCACTAAATTAAGACCCGGGCGAAGGAGTGACAGGTTATTGTGTGTGAAGCAGCGGGGAGCCACATTAAGTTTCCATGTTCTGCGAGGCCAATAAGAAGTGAGGCTGCGCGAGACAAGAAAATTGAGAGAGAGAGAGAGAGAAAGAGAGAGAGAGAGAGAGAGAGAGAGAGAGAGAGACAGAGATTTTTGAGATATGACTGACCCAGATATTCATCAGATCGGTATTCCATTAAGTCAAAATGCCTGGATCAGCCCCAAAAAGGACAACATGCAATGATGCAGTTGTAACGCCCGCTCGGTACAGCGGAATTAATAAGACTATTACCCAACAATTACTGCTCTGTGCAATAGCCTGGATTCATTTCACTGGAAATCCGATGCCACTAATTAAAAGCGTTGCCACAGCTTGGGCTCTGAGACTGATTGTTTCAAAAGATGCATTCCTCACCGAATTACAAAGGCAATTTTATGGGTTGGAAAACTGAAAGCAATTATTTTAACGAGCATAAAGTATTTTCTATCGACCTGTAGACCCAGCTGATCTAATATTAGTGTTGCCCCTATAAGCACAAAATTGGTATAAAAGCAGAAGGGGGAGGGGGGCGGGGTAAGAGAGAGATTGAAAGAGGGAGAGAGATTGAAATATAGTGATAGAGATAGGGGAAAAAGAGAGAGCGTGGAAGAGAGAGAGAGAGAGAGAGAGAGAGAATGAAAAAGAGAGATAGAGAGAGAGAGAGGTGCTCATGCAGTGATAAACAGGGAGGTGTCAGGCTCCTGCTGCTTCTCTCTGTGTGGGCGCAGACTGTCTGGCGATGGCCAATACAGGAGCAGTGGTTTTCACAATGCACACTTTCTCTCTTACACACACCAGGCTCATTGACTACACACACACACCGAGTGACAAACACACAAACACAAATACAAACTCGGTCTCTCTCAAGCTCTATCTTTCTTTCTTGCCCTTTCTGTCTCACACACATACACACATAATCTCACAAACACACATACATATAAACACACAAACATTCACACACATTAAACATATTGATCTTAAAGAGACACTGACATACAATATACTGTGAAATTTGCCAAAGTGTGTATATATTTTAATTTTGTCTTGGGTGGGGGAGGGGGAAAGGAAACCAGGGGAGCACACAATACATTCATCCAGCTTTTCCACAAGATTATGGGCACAACAATGTGATGTCCCGCTGGGAAAACAAGAGTGCTGGCCTAGAGTGCCTGAAACATTTATTAGGGAAGGAGATCCTCTGTAATGGCAACGTCTGTGGTTTATGTCTGTTCCCCTGGGGCCGACTGTTTTGTTACCTGGGTTACAATAGTTTGATTGCTGTGTGGAGACGAAAGCCATCTTTTCTTTTTTAAATCTAAAAGGAGATATAGACACCTGCACATCACACAAAAAGGCCCCGTTTCATATTTCTGTCAATGAGCCTGTCAATACAGTTAAAGGCACCCAGTGCAACTTTATTGGCTTAAAATTAGAAAATAAACATTCAATTTCTAGTCTTATTTACACGTAGTAAGTTTCAATAACTCCTTACCATTACATATCGACATTCAAGGAGCAAAGATGAGACGTTGTTGTGTAAACAACAACAATCGCCGGTGGGGAGAGGCCATTTTTTCAAATCTTCCGACCGCACACGAACACCGATGAGTCCCGAACGCTTCCGGAGATTCTATCACCTATTCTATCGTCAAATGTGTCGCCCAAGAGCACACGACACCCATGCTTCTTTTGAAACTTCTGTTTCTTCTGTGGTGTCGTTAAAATACGAGGTCGACCACGCTTTCTCTTCGCCATCTTGAAATAGAACCATGCGCTCGCAAATAGTGACGTCACACGTTCGGAAACTCAGAGAATGGCCGAATCCTGCTTTATTTACTGGTGGCACCAATAAATAAAGGGCTACGCTCTTGCGGCTAGTTTTAGCGCTCCTTTTAATGCCCAAAGTATCAAAAAATTATGCAAATGTGCTAATATGGTGAAGTAAATGTCAATATCATAAAGATTGTCTTATCCAGAAAATTTCCATTTTGATGCCCAAATGTTGCACTGGGTGCCTTTAAGAAGATCAAAGATCTTGAGCATTTTTTGACTTTTTGCTTGAACAATATCAGATGCCAAGCCTGTTACATATAGAATTAAGATTAGGCATATGAACACACACATTTACAAAGCACTTGTGCTGTGTCTCCCATGACAGTTAAAAAGAAAAAGATTATTTTCATATTTACTGAATGTCATGATTGCCTTGGCACCGGATATATCTGATGTTATTATTGCTGATTGATCACCTCCCTCTGCGTTTCATTTTTACCTTTGTTTAAATATGAACTCAGCTATCTCCAGTAAAAGAACCCAGTCAAATTCCACTGTAGAGATACAGATACGCAGCATGGGGATCATTTGATCTGACATTGAGCCCGCACTCAAGGTGCAGTGTAATGATGTTCTCAATATACACAGCCTCAGGTTTAGGCTTCTGTTTCTTCTCATTTCTTTTGGTGAGGTAACAAACCGTAAAGGACCTCCGTAGATTTATCACCCAAAACTGTCCGCTTTGAGAGCGTGGGAGGCTTTGACAAGGCAGGGAGTGCATGAAGTACATATAGCGCATTGTTGCCCCAAGCCGCGCAAGCAGTATGTTGCACATCCACAGGAAGGAGTTTACTAATTTGACCAGATCGCCTATCCAGATGGATTCATCAGCCTTGCCACCCTATCCAGCAGGATCCTCTCATCCTCCACATGATATTTTTGGCCAGTCCAGTCAAGCCATGGAATCCGAGAATTAAAAAATTCTCCAATTTCCTTGCGGGAGGCAGGGAGAGGTGTCACAATTCGACACAGTGTCGTAAGTAATAAGCCACGTTCACACCATGCTATACACCCAACCGGAGCTCAGTGGGATTCTAGCTCCATCTGAACTGGATGAGAAAACAACAGCTGTAGAGGGTCGTAAAGGTTCATCCCAGTCTTTAAGGTCTTTTTCATGAAGTTCTATACCTGAACTTCCTAAAGTCCATGCATTTGTCAGAGCAATATGACATTTCAGCTCATACTTACTGCTTGTAACTTTCCCTACAGTGTGTTTATGTGTGTGCACGCGTATGAAACTCTGCCTGTCTGTGAGTGTGTGTGACATGCCATGTCCTTGGTCCATGGCGGGAAAAGCATGTGGCGATGCTCCCCCGTCCCCCACCACCCATAATACGTATGGAAAAGAAATATGGAATGCAGTGTTTATTTAAGTCTGTCCGCAGCCTCCTGCACATCTGGCCTCCAAATTACAATGCCTGAAAAACATGAGGGGAATTTACGGCAGTCCTGACACAGGGGTTTGAATGGGCAACGGGCCCAACCTCACCCTAACCCCCCACCACACACATATACACACACCCCCCACCCCCCACCGGCTCTCCAGTGGCAGTAACAGCAGCAGCAGTAGAAGCATGGAGTTAAACCCACAGATGTGGGCCATTACTGGTGAAGTAGTTGCAGTCACACCAGGGATTAATTAGCAGCGCAGTCTGCGCAGGAGCCCACTCTCCCACACAATCTCACACACACTGTTTACGCACTCCTAATCACAAATACACATCCAGCTTGAGTGCCATGGAGCGACAAGGGCTCGTGTAGGGTCGGAAAGATTGCGAGAGATTGCGGGCGTGCTCTCAAACACGGAACGGTCACTCCTGTCCAATCGAGCTCTTTGAAGGCTATCTGTTCACACAAGCTTTCGTGTGAAGGCTGCGTGCAGACACCACTGTTTCAGTATCTTTTGCCCATGTTTGCCATTGTGTTAGCTGGCTATAAATAGTTATTTGATTATACTGGTGGAAAATAAAATCATACCGTCTGGTAGTGGTGAAAGTAGGGGGTGGGGAGAAAGATTAGGACAAGACGGACAGGAACACACCGCAGTAGCCTGAAAGAGGGCTGTTTTAAAGAGAAAAGAAACTGAATGAATGACAGAAGAGAAGTGTGGAAAGACTAAGATGGAGAGAAAACAAAAAAACAAAGGTCAACCAAAGGCTGACAGGGAGACAGAGAGACAGAAAGGGAGAGAGAGAGAGAGAGAGAGAGAGAGAGAGAGAGAGACAGAGCAGAGCAGAGAGTAGAGAGCTGAGAGGGAAAAGCAGAGCGACCAGAGAATACTTGGGCCACGTGAAAGCTATTGAGCGATCCTCTCTCTGGCTGAGCACAGACGCCCCGTCTCCACGCAGCATTCAGTGAATTACCAGTGCGGTTCCCATAAGCGCCATGTCCCGTCTCTGCTGGGACACGAGCCCTGCCATGGGTGTAAACCCAGAGATGAGTTATGAGAACATCCCTGGAGGAAAACAGAGAGGAGAGAGAGAGAGAGAGAGAGAGAGAGAGAGAGAGCGAGAGAGAGAGAGAGAGAGAGAGGGTGGGTGCAAAGAAGAAAAGATGTGGGGGACGAAAAAACAGAGAGAAGGATACAGCGAAATGAAGTAGACGATAGAGTGACAATTAAGAGGGAGAGCAGGAGAGCCTTAAAGAAGAAGAGACCAGGATACAAAAGAGGGGGAGAGAGACTGACAAAGGCATTTATGAGAGAAAGAAAGATAGAGAGTGCAGTCTCTGATGAAGGGAAACTGAGAGAGACAGACAGAGAGAACACAGAGAAATGACAGACAGGAGGAGAAGAAGGAAAGAAACTGAAAAAAGACAGAAAAAGTGAGCGCAGGAGTTGGTCGCCGGCCCAGAACGCCCAGTCAGAGAGGCCACAGACAGGGGAAGGCCCAGGCCAGGCATGTCCATGTGGGCAGCGCTGGGGTTGACGTCAGCCCTCTTAACCCCCTCCTGGGTGCTCGCGCGTGGCTCCTGCGAGGCTCCTGCGTGCCAGGAGGCCCGGCTTTAATCCTGTCACCGCGTGGTCAGCCCAGCAGGAAGTTCCCTCCGGGGAAAGATGCTCTTAATCATGCCTCCGGACTGTGGCTGGAAAGGGATCCTCCCTGTAAGGCTGGTGATGAGTTGCAGTGGTCAGGGACAGGACCATTTTTAGCAGATGATCATTTTATAACAGCATTCGTGTAATTCCTGGCTTTCCCAAATAAAGGATTCGGTTTCACTCCCGCGAGGGAAATGATGAGCAATTCTAGGAACTGTGGAGAGATTTTGTGGTGCCGTCTCCTAATGCATTTTAATATCACCACACAGGATAGAGTTGCAGTTCCTTGAACAATAAACAAAACCAAACAATCAAAACATAAGCAAAATACATAGAGTACATACACAGAGAAAAAAATACACATCAAGAACGGTCTTTTCTATTCAACCAATTCTGCCTCAATGCAACCTGATGCGAAAAAGGAGGTCATTGAAGAACTTTATGTCCTTGTTTTCCACTCGCAGTCACTTTCCTATTAAACGTCCAGATTATTTTAGGAGCATGTTACACAAACACAGTTTACTCTTATTTGATATGAAGGAGGCTTGCCAAGCAATGCCACTCACTTTGCAATAGTTCGTCATATCAGATTAAGTAACGCTAGATATTGTTGGTCCTCCTGTGGCAGTGCGATTGGCTGGAAAGGGCCTTGGGCATGTACTGCTGGTGAGGTGTTCCACAGGCTCTGCCCGTGTAACTGTGTTGCATTCAGAGAGAGAGTGGAAACAATTTTAAGCTGCCTTAGGCAGCCGTGAAGGAAGATGTCGTTATCGATCGAATGCACTCTTTACCCATTATAACATATATCATTATCATGTAATGATACAATAAAGGAATGCAAGGTTTGCTTTCCTGAAACCTCCAGGCGTTCCTAAACATTTCCTGCAGATTCATTAGGTCTTTGTCCTCATACTCTAAATATTTCCTGTCACTCCGTAAATTTACAGTTTAATTTGCTGCATCAAGTCATTTATCGACCAGGGAAAAACCTTATTAGCGATCGTGCTCACAGACTCTTGACCAAGGGACATTTTTCTCCCCGTTTCTTCCTCAGCGGTGGGGTCCTGAAAAAGACTAACAGTCCCGTCAGGCGTCCCATCGAGGGCTTAAATAATTTGGTTGCCATAAATCCGCCCAGCACCCCATGCTGATCGTTTGTCTGCTCATCGTTTGCCAATATAACGACGACAACAGCACTGTCAACTAATGATGATGTCAGCTGCTCATGAAAAAGCGCTGTGTTAAATCCTGTCAGGAAGCCTTCGAGTCCTCAGACGGCTGGAAAATATGATCTGGTGCCATTGGGTGGGGGGTGGGGGCTATTCATAACACTGGCTACATGTCACTTTACTCACTGTGAAAGCAGCTAATTAGAGTTAAATAAATGCAGCGAGCTGGATTAAACCACAGATGCATTGCCTCACTCAAGAGTTAATTCATCTGATTGCCTCGTCTTTAAACACATTACAAATACACCGTATTTCCCTCTCTTACCAAAATCATGGCCAGTTTGGTGAGTAAATGAAGAGACGTCCACCAATCAATTTCTCCTTTAAGAATTCTCTTTGTAAGAGTGATACAAGATGTTTGACTGGTAAATGCTTAAAGTGAAACATTAATCCCAGAGAAAGCCCACCTCTCTAACACTGATTGATTTTTATGGCATATTTTATTTATTTCCATTCATTCAAATGTGTCCTCTGATAAAATGAATTCATTCAAATACAGTGTGAATACTTGCTGGTTTGCTTTTTTCAGTTTCTTGTAAAACATCACATGTGGCTCACCTGAAAATAATAAATATTCAGTCATTTACTGTATTGATTAACCAATAAAACATTTTTAAACCAGCCAGATGGGGGGTTGAGGTGGGGATGGCAGGTGGCGACTCCCTTCGTCTCTTTAGGGTGTGTGTGTGTGTGTGTGTGTGTGTGTGTGTGTGTGTGTGTGTGTGTGTGTTTAGGGGGGTCCAGTAATTACTAGCTGCTGTTTGGATCTGTAAATGTCTCAATTATACCGCCTTCTCAGTCAGGTTTTACTGGCCATCATCAGTCTTATTTAAACCAGCCACCCAGAAGAAATTACAGCAGTAAGGAGAGATTGCCCCACTTGGATAACGAGGTCTGGGCTGGATGATGTTGGACTGGAAGGTAGGCGAAGAGGAGGAGGAGGAGGATTGCTTGAGTGCATAAACAATTAAACGGTGGACAGGTGATTCATTCCCAGACTGGCCAGACTTGAGAGTTTTCTGACAACGCAGCAGTTGAGATGAAGCTTAATTGCATGTGTTGGCTGCAGCAGAAAATGAATTGTTCTTAGCAGGGTGCCTCCGACAGGCCATCACGGTGAGGAGGAAACGGAATTAGGTACCTTTAAAGGGCTCCTTCCTTGTGTGCAATTGCTACATTAACTTTGCTCACCATTCCTTTATCAGTGGCTAGAACAATATTTTTCCTAACATTTTGATCACTTTTTAACTTTTTGGATCCAAACATTCTCAGACTCATTCTCATTTACTCTGAATTTATTGCATCTTTGCAGAAAAAAATACACACTCGGTGAAGAACTGCGCGGCATGACAGTCCATCCACACGTCCATCCACACGTTCTGCATGTTCACCAGCCTATTGATACATCAGAGTAATTATTTTTTTCAGCGAGGAGCAAAAAAGGATTAACATATCTCTCCTCAACTTATTTGATCCTGTGAGAATCATCAATATTACATTGGAAGAGGAATGCAAAAGTGCTGATGTGTGCTTGCAACGGCATGGCAAACCACTGTGTTTTAAGCATACAGATAAAGAGGTTCTGCACAGGCTTTCAAAGGAAGAGCATCCTCTTTCTTCCTATTTTTTTTGTCTCCACTGTTAGTGCTCTGCATTTGTAAAGGACCTTCAGCCACCTCATGCATTAAATTTTTTTTTTAAGATTTTGAGTACCATGCCATTTGCTCTCCGTTTCCCTTTGTTTTGCCGGAGATAAAAACGCAAAAACATAAATATTGACTTAACACTTTTGTTAAAAATCAGGGACATTGAAATGTTCACTTTAATTTCGTCACTTATATTATTCCATGTCTGATCCTGTGCTTGTGAGGTAATGAAGTTAATGGCAAGTGAGAGTCTTCCCTGTGCGCCTCTGGGCAAAAAGTGGATCTGCTGTGTTGGCCTGTCATAGCTGGACAAACAGCACAACTGGTCTGACATCATGGCCGTGGGCCACATACGCTAGCAGGTCAGTGCCGGATCAGTGCTTGGATACTCTACTGAAGCAAGGCCAACTCAGTCATTTTTTAACACTTTAACAAGAAAAGTAATGGTTTATTATTCAATTCAGATATGTGTTAACACTCTGGGGTCACTGCCTCCAAAGGTTAACCCACTTGTTAATAACTTTGCATCTCAGGTGAAAATCTCTCTCCTGTGTGAGAATGTGAGTGTGTGTGTGTGTGTGTGTGTGTGTGTGTGTGTGTGTGTGTGTGTGTGTGTGCGTGTGTGTGTGTTTAAGTGTGTGTGTGTGTGTGTGTGTGTGTGTGTGTTGGAATGGGGCCTGAAGCACTCAGGGGTGGTTTAACCACACCACGTCTGGCTGAGGTGCAGTGGAGGGCTTCTCTTCTGTGTGGTCACCCTCAAGCTTCTGGAGACTGATAAAGCTGCCTGCCCCCCACCCCTCTACCCCTTAGCTCCAGTGCAGTCCACGGCATCCACCTGATGACACTTATCAACATTTCCCTGTTCACAGTTTACAGTTATCAGACAAATATCCTGCTTGATTCAGTTAACAGGCAAAAGCTGTCACATACTTTCTACTTCAACTCTGAAAAAAAGTAAAAGAGGTGCATAATTCCATGACACCATATTGAAAGCGGGCATGGTGATGAGACCACCTTAGGTCACACAGCCCATGTCCTTAGATGGCATATGCTGCACATTGTTTACCAAGCTGAGGAGGCATTGGTTAGCACGGCATTCAACTCCCTATATTTCTGTTTGTTTTTTTGGCTTATTTTTGGGGTCCTCTCACCACCCTCATAGTAAACAGCTACAGGGAAGCCACAATGAACAAGTATCCCAGCAAGCCTGTGGTTGCAGGCATGAAAGCGCGCAGAGAACAAGGCCGTTGGGTTTTCTGTCTCATATTATGGGGACACTTTGCTAGAGGGCTCTGAGGGCTGTGGCTGTTAGAAATGTGATCATTGGCTATGATTTAGGACAGTCAGGAGAACTCTTGTTGAGAACAATTGGGGGGTTAGTTGGTTGGGAGGAGAATAAAAGAAAACACTCATTTGAGATCGATTCCCAAGGGGCAGTAGGCACAGTTATGGATGGGGCTGTGACACTAACACTGTTGCACTGCTTTTGACTGCTTTCTGTTAATGCTTGTACAGTCTCTGAATTTGTCTCAAAACAGAAACAGGTCAGCTTGCACCATGGTAACCTCAACATGAGCACTAATTCTATCACAAAGAAAAGTTCAAATAAAAGTTTGAAAGTGAGTATGCTTACTTGGTTGAGGGGTGTTTATGCATGTCTATATTTTTGTGTTTCAAATTTGGAATGTGCATTAGTAATTCAATTCTTCTGGAGTTTCTTATGCCATATCTTTCTAATATTATTTTTACTGGAGCACATCTTTACAGAAATTATATAAATTAAACTGTAATTAGCCTCACACTTTTACTCAAGGGTGTAAGAACTTAACTTCATCCCCCAAAAATATGCCTGCAATTTGCACAAATCTGAGCGTTGACATGTGCTTTCTGTTTCAAGGCCTTTTTTGTTCGTGCCAATGGCGAGTTTATATATATTAAAGCATCTACTTCATCACAGGACCATAAATGCAAATATATTGAAACGTATTAGAAGCCATGAGCACTCGCCGGTCTTTAACAGCCATTATAGATGGAAAAAATTAAGCGGTATTGTAATTCAATTTTCTACTCATTCATTAAATATATTTTAACTGCGCAGAAGTCATTTTGGTTACCGGTTTTATAGCCTTCCTCCCTCATATGCCAACCGATCCTTACAGGGACACAAGAGACACAGGCCGAGACGCTAGAAAACCTGGATGGATTCTTTCAGGTTTTTTTTTTCTCCCCCATTTTTTTTCGAAGGAGAGATGACGGCGCGTGCGCTTGCTGGCAGTAATTGCACGCTTCTCTCTCCATGACGGGCGCTCTCCTCCTGGGGGAGGGCTAACCCTGACTAGCCAAGCCCCATGGAACTGGACGGGAGCCTGGCTGGCGCTTCCTTCGGCCCCGCCGCGGTCCCAGGAAAAAGCTGGCCCTGCTGCCAGCCGCCGTAACGACCAGTGTCTGAGAGCCTGGCTGCTGTTTATAAGGTGGAGGTGGGAGGGGGTGGGCGGGCGTTGTGGTGGTGGTGGGGGGTGGAGGAGTGCTGGTGGTGATGGCAGTGGTGGGGGGTCGTTTGTTTTCACTGGAGCACTAGAGCCGTCTGGCACCAGCCCAGTGTTTATGGCGATGCAGGAGCCACAGTCATGCTGGAGGACACATCTCTATTGAGTTTATATTGGAGTGGGCCTGAGCAAATGGGATTTTTCATATGCTACATGTTAAGTGAATAAAGAGATGCACAAGAACATACTCACCAGTTATGTGGAAACCATGATGTAGATGGATCAGTCCATAATTATCCTTAATATGGGAACTGTAGTAACAGAATACAAAAAAAATGGACTGTGGATGTCTTCAGAATTTTTTTCTTGATGTATTCTTCATTTATTTCACTTAATAAGTGGCAATTTTTATACCTAAACTCCCCTGGCTGTAGTTCTTACCCATTACCGCAAATGGGGCTGGAATTCCAGTGTCATTGTGTCTCTCCTTCCGCAGACTTCCCTCACCACACTCAACTGGCCTGCAGTCCCGAAGCTCCACTCCAGGGAGACCGCACTGAACCACCGCCTCTGAACAGACACAGAAAAATAATCTGAGGAAAAGGACATGACATTGCATAAGGATGGCGGGGAGAAAAAAATACAGTTTCTTGTGTTTGGCTGGACAGTTACTCATTGTGTGTTGGTTTGGCTTCCTGTGTTTTACACTGTAGCATGATTCTTTTGGAAGTCTTCCACTCTTTTCTGGTACAGTAGTTAGAAGGAGTTTAGGCCTTAACCAGCCTAAATAGGTTATGGGGAGGTTAGACACTAACAAATGTTTAACATGCCTTCCGCGCTAACTAATTATTTGTGGATATAAAAAACAGCCGTGGAAATGAGGCAGATTAAGATAAATGGACCTACGATAAAGTGACCCATATAATCCATAACGTTGCAGCGCAGGTCCCAGTGAGGCCTTTTCTGTGTGGTGTGCATTTGTATGCACACATGTGTTAAGGCTGTATATGCGTGTGCATGTGTGTGACATCCGTGCTTGGCTGTTTAATTGATAGTGTGCATGTGTGTGTGTGTGTGTGTGTGTGTGTGTGTGTGTGTGTGTGTGTGTGACCTGTTTGCACTATATGACTGGTCTCTATAATATATAAAACTGTTCTCACCCATGTGGTATCTATTGTCTATTGTTGTATTAATCACGTTACAATTCGAGAAGCACCCAATGATTGAACATGCAATGTAATCTGACTGAGTTTGATAAATATAACATAGCCATGTGATAATTTTACTGCCTTAATTTTTAGTTTCTATTTTCGCTTAACCTCTCGGGAGATTATATATGTTTGCATGTGCATATTGTGTTCATGTGTGTTTCGATTTCCCAGCATGAGAACTAAAAATTCACCTGAGAGTCGAAGAAAAAAATGTGCTTAACCTCAGAAATTCCATAGTGGTAAGACTGCTCACCATGAACCCCTCTTTCTCTCTCTGTTTTTTTTCTCTTTCTCTCTCTCTCTCTCTCTCTCTCACACACACACACACACACACACACACACACACACACACACACACACACACACACACACACACACACACTCACACATACATACACAAAGGAAACTGGTGTCTGTGGCCTGTACTTGCGAAAGACAGCTACTGAAGGTTTCTGTCAGCAAGTAAGGAGGGTTTCTCCAGTGAAATGTGCATCTGGTGGCCCTGCACTTTCCTCCAAGCTCAAAAGCGTGCTCGTCTCTTGAGTAAACGTACAGGATATGGAGGTCTATGTTTTTCTTATATTGATTTGCCAGTAATTTCAGCCGCATTGAAAGTACCTTGTGGGTTTTGTGTGGTGATGATCAAACATGCCACAGTTTCAGCTGGGTGATACTGATTCAAACGAATTGATCGTGAGCGGCACACACTGCACCGTTTGTGGCTATGTTATTCTTTTCCGAGCATATCCAGCTTTGTGAACACCCTAAGCTGGCAATTTGGTTGCACCAAACATAACCACAGAAAGTTGATGCAATAACAAAAAAACTAAAGAAAATGCAACAGATGCAAATGTGTGTGCTAAGCAGGTGTGCTAAGCTATTGTGACAAGCCGGGCACAAGTACCCTCAGTATTACCTCCAATGGAATGCTTATGTGGTAGGTCTATTTCTGCTACTCAGGCCCTCAAGCTAAACACACCTTTGCTTCCTAAGTGTGCTGATCATTTTACTAAGCACATCTGTTTCTATCGCTTTGATATAAATACTGTGACCCATACTTTTGAATGAATAAGTTGCTCTTAAAGCATTCATCTGTGTTTACGCTCCTAAATATATGTGCTGTAGATGCAATAAGTGAAATGTGTTAAACAACGTAGCGGGAAAAGTTCAGAAAAAATCATAACGCATAATTAAATATAAGTAAAGGTGATGGACTGGGCGGGCGATAAGGACAGCAGGCATTCTCATTGACCTTGTTGGCACAGAGGAGGCTGCAATTGAGACTCTGGTCAGTAACCTGACACCAATGTGACGCACTAAGAGGCCTCTTGAAGTAGTCGAGGTCGGAAAAAGAAACGAGCGCCGCGTCGGGTTTGCGGCTGCACTCCCCGCCTGCTGCCAAGGCCGAGGCTCACCCACTAATTCACCCAAATGAGTGCCCTTATTCATGGTATCTTTACACACATTTCCACACACATGCACACACATGCACACACATGCACACACACACACACACACACACACACACACACACACACACACACACACACACACACACACACACACATACAAGGCTTCTGCATACAAATACACAGACACACGCTCATAAACACCCAAACCAACAACTCCACAAAGCCAGCAGTAATAGCTATAGACAGGAAAAGGGAGATTTTTTACCACTTCGCTGCTGGAAAGAGTAGCTAAGCTCTTGAAATTGAGTGTATTTAGGCACATCATTCCAGCATAAAAAGTGATGCTGAGTTTGCGCATTATCTATATCTCACTTGCATGATACCCTGTTAATCATATAGAGTCCACCCATGGTCAAGTCCTTGCATGCAAACAAAATGCACAAATAACCCCAGTCTTGTCCAGTTCCTTTGTTCAGGGGAGAGGTTTGTCAACAAAGCCTGTGGTAATTATGCACCTACTAGGATTAGGATAGATTAAGTTATCATACAGATATGTTTGGACACTGCCTAATACCAGTCTAATTAAAGCCTATTATCTAATGTCTGCAGGCCAAAATCCTCCCTAACAGCTCAGGAGAAGTTTATCTTAATAGTCCACCTTAAGGATATAAGAAACCCTTTTTGGTGTTAGTGTTGACTTGTCTCATGATGCTAATTGCAATGCATATTGAGATAACTGTTCTTTGGCCCAACCCACATCAGACCAGGAAATCCCGTATGTTAGTCTCCTCTTTGGCATTAAAAAAGACGGGTGGCTTGATATTTCGCCACGTATGCAGTTGTGCTCCAATATAATTAATAACATTAAGTGTTTAACACAATTAACCAATAAATGACTGAGCCTTCACTGGTGTTAAAAGATGGTTCTAGCCATTTATAATAGTAATGTGTTCAATGTACTGTATGTTATCTGGTAAAAGAAAATGACTGCGGTGAATCACTGGCATGCTATAGTGACCATGGTTACATCCTCACAGAACATAACAAGAGTTATTTTTAGAGAGTTATTCACAATACTTCATAAGTTCAAAATCACCCATTTGTAGCACAGTGGGCTACCACAAAACCGACAGACATGGCACCAACTAACCACTAACATGGCCTTGCTTTATCTCCTCTGGTGTTGAGGTGCATGTAGATTGCGCACATCTATGTGTTAGGACAAGACCACTACGGCAGTGAGTCAAAATTCACATGTTCTGCCCATCTTTAACTTCGCCTTGCCTTTACTGTGACTCAACTGACCTTTTTTCTAAAACCTATAAACAGCATGGGTCTTTTTTCTGCTGGCAATACATACCTGTCACAGGCACCACACAGCTCTGCTCCCCCCTCTCCCTGCTCATCACAGACATGGTCAGTGGAGCAGGCTTTCTGGCTAAAGGAGCGCCAGAGCATGTGAGATAGGTGCTCATTTGCATGTTGAGGTGCTGCTGTAAATCTGCAGTAGAAAATGGTGCGGAGAATCAGGGGAAATTAAGAGGGATTAATGGGACTCGGTCATCGCGGTGACCGATAGCGCTTCTCCTAGTGCAGTAACGGGTTGGGGGGTGGGGGTGAGAGGGGTAGCGGGTCACCTTGGGTTGTTCTTGATGAGGTGCATGTGGGGGTCGGCGCTCCAGAGATGATGGGACCGAAACGAAAAGAGAGTGAAGAGGAACCCACTGACTCCGTTAGACAGATACATTTGTAGTGCTGCTTTTCTGTTCTTTACAATTGTGACTGGCTGAGGGGAAATTTGTGGTTGGCCTTGCTTTGCAATGCACTAAGATGAAAAAGACATCACACTTTCATCTTGTTTGCCGTCAGCATATAGATGAGTACAGACCTACATATACTGGGAAACTATGTGAATTGACCTGCATTGCATTGTGAAAAAACATCATATGAGAAGGGTCATATCCTGGTCAACATAGGATGTGGTTAAATGTAATGAACCACATGCCAATCACACCTCTTGGAGACGTGAAAAGCAAGGGGTATTTTGTGTTACTGTGTCATCTGGAGGTACTGTTACTGTGTTTATTTGTACTGTGTTTATTTGCTCCCATGGTAATAAGCTCACCAGAACATGTGAACTTTCCAAAGCCAGTTGGCCATCTACTTTACTCTGTTTAGTACTTGCAGTGTTTCTATAGCACTTTCTCAATGCATGGTTGTGCCAGTTGTGAAAGGGAGGAGGGGTGAAACCCTTACAAATGACTTGAGCAGTTCAGTAAATAGATCACAAATGAAGAAGAAAAGTGTGTAGGCACACAACATCATTGACCTCAACAGGATGTTTTGTGTGAAGTTGGGTGGCCTGTGGCATGTTTGCGTACATGTGTCTGTGTAAAGCAATATGTTTGTTTGTGTGTGTGTGTGTGTGGGTGGGTGTGCACGCACATGTGTGTGCATATCTGTACGTATTAGCGCGTGGCCTATTTGTCTACGCGTGCGCAATTCGGTCTATTTGCGCTGCTTGTCAATTCCCCATCCTGTCTGTTCTCCATGCGAGGGAGCATCCGTCAGGGCTTAAGTAGTTTTCCAACAGTACATTGACCTTGAGTGCCTGGCATCGATTTCCTGTGGCGTCGCACAGAGAGGGGTCGTTACCACGACGCCCCTCTGTGGGGTGTGATCGGGAACAGATTCCCGAAATCCCGATACACCTCTGCCTGCTGGCCGTGATGGATCGCCTGCGCCTACACCCCATCAATCCCCACCTGCCTCCACGGAGGTGACACCTGTGCTGAATTTATCATCATACACGCTACCGACGCGTCAAACTAGCAGGGCGAGAGGGACAGGATGCCGTGTGAAAACAGGGGAAATACATCCCTAAATAAAGACAACCCCCTTTGCCAAAAGAGGCACATTTTTTGAAGACATACATTAAAAAAAGACTTATCCAAGCATCGCAAAAACAAGATTTCAAGTAATACTATTAGTTGGTGTATAAAGTTAACGTGCTCATAACAGGTTTATGAAATCTGTAAAAAATAATTATCATTATCCATAATAAGAAATTATTTAGTGTAATTTAATAAGTGTCTGAGAGTTTATGATATCTGGTGAGGAGAACTAGCCCAATTTTGCCAGAATAATAATTACACATAATCACACATTTACCATCATTCCACAAATGGTGATGAGAAAACTAATGCCCTGAGCTTGGTGAACTCATCACAGTGTACTTTATGTGATGGAAAAGAGGTTCATATGACCTTGACCACACACTAATTTAATTAATTACCCACAGTTCCCTGGAAAAAGATTTTATAGTCTGCTAAAAAAAAGTTATTCTTATTGCCTTGTGAAGTGATGCAGAAGGCTGTCTTTCACAAAGGTCGACTTTCTGTCACTGTTTCCTGACAAGCCAGGAGCAGAATTAACAGCCTGTGAAAGAAGAATGGCAGAATGGCCTCAACCTATCCCATCCTTCTCTCTCTCTCTCTCTTCTATGTCTTTCTCCTTTCTCTTCTTTCTCCCTCTCTTTCACTCTCTTGCTCTGGTTCAACCCAGGTATTGTCTCCTTGGTAACGGTGTGTGTGCTTAGGAGGCCCGTCCAGACCGCAGCGCCTGGCCCAAAACCGCAGGCCCATATGGATTGGAGTGGCTTATGAGTTCTGCCCACCAGATCCCACTCCAGTGGGCAGCACAATGCCCGCTTTCAGGCCCCTGCACTGTCTCCTCCAGACTGGCTCTCCATGAACCAGCGACAGCCTGGCTTAAGCTTGCAACCCCCCTCGTCATATGAACCCTGACCACTAAAGAGCTTAACACCAGGCGCATGGAGTGAAAAGAGAGAAAAAAGTCCTTAGAACACACACACTTGCCAGGAGATTTGGAATTCACTGTACAGCCTTGCCCCTGTGTTTAGTGGCAGATTAGTTGACATCAAAGGATTTTGTTTTGGGTTTTTAGCATTTGAGATTGTAGTCATGAAATCAAACAAGTGTTCACAGCATGCCTCCACACGTTTGTAATGTCACTAAATAAATACGTTTTTTGGGTTGAAATACATGGCAATTTCAAAAATACCAGCCAATCTCAAATTTGACTAAAAGTTATTTTAAAATTAAAGACATGTCTCTATGGTTTGTTTTTTATGTAATATTCCACCACTTTGTCTGGCTTTCCATAGTGATTGTCCTCAGATGTTTTGAGGGGTTTTGAAGTTGGTAAGGCCGATTAGTCTGAATTTAAGAGAGGGCTGTGGATGTTTCCTAACATGACTGTGTTTGGTTGACAGCTCGTGCTTTCAGTGTCCAGGGTGGTAATGCAGCTGGGTTTGCCAAAGAAATTTTGCTTACTTTCACAGAGTCACCCTCCCTCTGCCAGCTGAAGACCACACACAGGTCACTGTGTCCACACATGCCAGCTTTCCAACTCTTCAGCTCTAATAATAATCCCACTCTATCAATAAACTTTGGAGTGGCCATGGCTTAGACAATTTTGCTTTTCCTGACCTTCATAAGAAACAAAAAATCATTGAAACTGCCCCGACTGAAATGTGATCATTTCCTGAAAGGCATGCATAGTCCTTCTTTTCACTGACAGAAAAAGGTAAAAATTTAATTTACTTTGACAATAAACTGAAAAAATATGTTGAAAATATACCGAAAGAGGTATACAGCAAAACAGCATTTCTGTGTGTTGTAACTCTCTGCACCATTTAGATAATGCATTTCGCAGTTCTTCAATTTTATTGCCTTGGATTATCTAGTACACATGCATACATTTTGTCAAACGAACAAAGCATCTTCTGAAAGAGCCTAAATAAAGCTGACACACAGGAGCCATAAAAAAATTCAGGTTAAAGTTGCACAAAAATAATTGGGAATGCATTTTGCCATCAGTCTCACCCTTTTCCACTGTGCCTCCATTCTAGTTCACTTTGCCTCCACTTCATTTTCGAAAGAGGAGCTTTGAAAGTCTCCTCTTTGATCCACCCCCACTGGCCGCTTGATTTGCCTCCCCTGCAATGTTTGATTGAGTGGAACATTAGACAGGAGTAATCTATCCACAGATGTTTGCCGGACCTGATCATGATCCTGATTAGCATGCTTTGATAAGGAACCGCTTTGAATGATTCTTTAAAGTATTGATTTGTTGAATATGGCAATCAAGGGGGCAAGGGAGGCAAAGAAGTGTTAGCCGTGGTGGAGAAGGATGACTTAACCAACTATAAAAGACGGAAAATGGCTTTGCAGAGACTCTGATCGGAGAGTGGCTACTCTCTCTCCTTGGAGTTCATTAAGTCTAAGGGGAAAGGTGAATTTGGTTTGTGAAAAGCTCAAAAGCAAATAGAAAAGGGTCACAAGCTCCCTGCAGTGGATAGCTTTCTTTGAAGGGTGAGCAATGTGGACTGTCTGCAGGGTAACAGAGTTTTTTCAGAGACACTTACCTTCTACCAGCAAAGGCCGCTGTAATGGCTGCTGTAGGGCTGGACCTCAAATGCACGATACACAAGATCAACCTCTAACACAACGAGGAGCCTTTACTCACAGGTAGTCATCCATAATCGAACATCTACAGACAAGGAACTAAACACAGGGGGGTTAAAAGTCACAGGGCTAAGGCAACAACAGGGATCATTTCACAAGAATAAAGGAACTAGGAAGTAACAAATGGGGTGTGAACAGATCACAAGGGACAAGAGAAGTACCTGACTAACAAAACACAAATGACTATTACAAAATCAAAGTCCAAAACAAGAAAAATACAGAAACCAGTGCAGAATGTGACAGCTGTAGGTGTCTGTCTATTACAAAGCCTACGACAACAACACAGCTATATTGAATGAGGGCACCCGACAGTGGAAATCTATAAAAGTCAAAACCCAAAAATTCTCTGAGTGAAAATGGGCTACATGGGGGTGTGCACATTGTAGCACTGGGTCCAGACATGACAATAAAACTTCCACGTTTAAATAGCCAATGTTAGCTAAGATCTTACTGGCTAAATGCAATGTTACAAGCCTAGTCTGGAAAAAAAGGCTAACATTTACGTTTGTGGGTGATTTATCCTAAGACACATAGGCTTACCATCTTATGCTAAGGCTAGGCTAGGTTTCTAGTGTGTTAATATTCATGTGACTTGTTTTTGTAACTACGTCAACATCCAGATCCTCTATTCAAATCGAGAGCTAAGTTCACGGCCACTGATGTAGTAGAAGACACTGGTATCAGGTTTAAAACTTAATCTCCAGGTCATTTCATGACAACTTTAACACCAGAGATGGTGATTCTTGTCAAAACAAGCCACTGTAACAGCGATCTGATGAATTCTCAACAGTCCATCGTTTTAGTCAACTTGTACAGAATGTTACAATGAGCTCATTCACATGGGCCATCAGTGCACACGAGTACACCATGATGTAAGGGACTGCATGAATAATAAGCCTCCCCACCCCCCCTTAGCCATCAGCCCCCCTCTCTCCCAGCATCGACAGCAGAGTAATTTGAACTCCAGATCCCAGGGGCCTACTCCTTTACTTCCTGCTCTAGGAATAAGCAGAGTATTGATTAGATATCAGCCCCTAATTGGGCTCCGATCTCTTTCGTCCTGAGATGTATGATGGAGATGACAGGAAATGGATACTCCTCTGTCGCTTGTAAATAGTCTGGTTGAACAAAATGTGTTCCTTCCACTCCACTGTCAAATCCCTCTCCTGCTCCCTGTGCACACCTCTCAGCTCTGTACTTTTTTTTCTCTTCTAGCCTGTCACTTTGCTCTTTTACTCCTCTCTTTCTTGCTGTTTCTATCTTAGGACGGTTATGAAGACATAACCACGATACTAATATTGTTTGTAAGAGTGTAACTTGCCTATACTGAATGCATGTGCATCACTAACCAGAGAACTAGAGTTCTTGTGAAGCTAGTCACTTCACAAACAATACATTTAAACATGCCTAATAAATGTGAAATGCACACATGTAGACATTTCTGTAGAGATGGCATCCTCAGGTTGTTTCCAATGCAGAACTGTGCATGAGATCTGACCTACTTCTACAGGCATACCAGGAGACCAACACAGGCCTCAGAGGGAACTTTAAGCCCCACATGGTCCCTCTCCCTGGAATACCGCCCTGGAATACCACGAGGCGCTACACTCGCCCACAGCTGGAATGGGAATACAGAGCCTTAATGGGCACTTAGAAAGTGGTGAAAATAAATATTCCCTCTGAGACACATGAGGTTTTGAACCCATCTCACTGGTGCTCCCATTCTGCTCGACCCCAAGCTTACTGCACACCCCGCTCCCATTCCATGGCTCTTTGTTTTTAGGGTTCTTAGGCAGGCACCACTGGCATTATTGCACTCTGAGGCTGATGCTCCTACAGTGCCCAGCGGGGGAATGATGTCCAGAGTCAACATATGACAATGCTGTTAGGTGATGGTGTCACCTCAAACTAAGTTGGAGAGGGGCTCCGTTTTTTTTAATGATCTTAACACCATGGCATTTCCCGTATTTTCACCAGCACCTCATATAAGCTGTAACTAGGCCTCTGTTTACATTATAAATGCTATGCATCGGTTGTTAATTTTTTCCCCATAAAATGTTTGCACACTGTCAAGGCTGATCAGACCATGGAACACTGATGAAATTATCACTTCATTTCAGAAGCAATGGCAAGATAACATATTAAAAACAAATAATGTGTGGTGAGTGAACTAAAATGTTTACATATGTAACAATTCCCCAAAATTAAATGTAAATATTTAAATTCAACAGTATGTTTCATGCATACCTTTTTTGATATACTACAGTCCTGTTTGTTTTAAAACATTATACCTCTAACCTAAGACGTTATCCCTCTATTTGCAGAACAAGCCTGCTGTATGTTCTTAGAATGTTTCAATGCAAATGAACATACAACAAAATGATGAACTGACAATATTTAATGACTTAATGATAATGACAGATATAGCATCTATTGTAAAACATTGGTCACAAGACAATCACAACACTCAGTCTCACTTGATGAAACAAAGTGTGAGTAGATGGCTGGAGAATAGAGCTCTTTTTGATGAAGTGATGGGGTTCTTTGGATGTCATTGGAAGATGGTCTAAGAATGAGCAATCAGTGAGTACGAGTGTTTGTGTGTGTGTGTGTGTGTGTGTGTGTGTGTGTGTGTACGTGTGTGTGTGTGTGTGTGTGTACGTGTGTGTGTGTGTGTACGTGTGTGTGTGTGTGTGTGTGTGGAGGGGAGAAGGGAATCTGCATGGGAGGCAGAAGTGTCTAAATGCTGACCATCCCAGCACTCCTCATCTGGCCCTGAAGAGAAACTAATTGACTGCATTGTCTTAGCCCAGAGTCCCATTAGACCAGTTTCAGATGGATAGTGTTGACTCTTCTCCCATTAGACCATCTGGTGTTAATGAGAAAGTATTTAATGCCTGTCCACTGGATGTTTGGCGAGGAGGGGCAGCAGGCTGGGAGTGAACAATGGCAGTCTGAACTGAGGACTAAGCTCTAGGTTTGATTACATAGGAATCTGATGAGTGAGTAATGGATGCTGCTCTGCTACCATTCCACTGACCTCATGCAAAGGTGAGAAGCATGTTCCCCTCATCTCACCTACCTCACTAAGGACTAACCCTAGGCTGAAATATGAAATGCTAATTATAACCACTTAAAGGCACCCAGTGCAACTTTCGAGGCTTAAAAATAAACATTCAATTTCTAGTCTTTTTTACACGTAGTAAGTTTCAATAACTCCATACCATTACATACCGACATTCAAGCAGCAAAGATGAGACGTCGTTGTGTGGTGAGAACTGATAGAAAATCGATAAGAACAACAATCGCCGCCATTTTCTTTATTTTTTGGCAACCTACAATAAATAAAGCAGGTTCCAGTCAATGGAAAAATGGCTTCTCCCCACCGGCGATTGTTGTTGTTTACGATTTTCTATCAGTTCTCACCACACAACGGCGTCTCATCTTTGCTCCTTGAATGTCGATATGTAATGGTATGGAGTTATTGAAACTTACTACGTGCAAAAAAGACTAGAAATTGAATGTTTATTTTTCATTGAATGTTTACATAAAGTTGCACTGGGTGCCTTTAATGGGTGAATGTTATGTCTCACCTTCCCTTTTATGTCAGGTAGCCAGATTTTTTTTCTGTTCTACAAGTGATACAACTTAAGTTTATCCCTTTAAAATTCAATGAACATCTTAATGTTCATTCTATACGTCCATGTTTTATCACCATGACCAAGATATCCATGAATGAAAGGAGACTCTAGGAACTATATTTGTCATCTTATGTCATATGACGGATAACAAAAGAGTTCATCACAAAAACTGTTATCCTGCTCTCAGACCCCCTCAAATGTCCAGGAACTTCACTTCCTAACATTACAGTCCATTTGTGTGCTTTTGCTGTTCAGTAAAGCTATGTCCCCTGAAGTCTTGTTGAAATCCTTATAAATTGGGGGAATATAGTTGGCCTGGGACCATAACCAAAGGAGACCCAGAGGACCACCTCTGTTCTCTTTTGGATGCCTATGGGGATTGAGACAGATATTAATTTAACAACCCTTAAAATCATCTTCCCTCTGGCTCATCCAATGCCATTGCATTTGAAGATTAGGCAGCAGCAGCAGCGATGCTGGAAGCGGGTCCATTTTGTCATGGGGGGTCGGGGAGCATTGAGGGAAGTCATCCATCATCAGGCTTTGAGAGGGCCTTACGTCCATTGAGCCAAATGACTAAATGGAACAGCCAGTACATCGCCTGTAAATGAAAAGAAGCTCTGGATAAATGTTATACGCATTACATGTCTGCTGTGTTGCTGGACTCGATAAAGATGTAAATTACTTGTGAAGAAATGTTTTTTTTTGTGTGTGTTAGGAAAATCATGTTTGTGTAGGAAATGGGAAGAAAGACCTGCCTAAATCATAAAAACATTTGTAGCGGCGTTTATCAAGAAATATCTGATCTCTGAACCTTGTGATGGCCCATTGAATTTAATGGAACTTTTTGCAACATTGTAAGGAGCCGTGAATATAATATAATATAATATAATATAATATAATATAATATAATATAATATAATATAATATAATATAATATAATATAATATAATATAATATAATGCAATGCAATATAATATAATATACAATTATATTATATGATATTTATACAACATTATTGCTCATTGTTATACTGATACACATAAGTGGGAAACCATTAACCATTCATGCCTAAAGAATGGCTCTGAAACTGGAGTGTGTGTCTACCCATGGTCTGAACAGTAGGGCATCTTAAAAATCTGTGGAGGTCTAATGTAGGCCGTGTGAGTCCAGAGGAAGACAGAGGTCACCCAGACGCTTCCCATGACCAGCAGTCATTACATTTTATTAGTATTCAACTGACTGACCTGCCATTTGATCTTGATTATGTTCATACACAAAGGCTACCAGAGAATGTTGACTTGTCTTCCCCCACAACACCCATGCAGTTAAAGGTCTGCCAAAGGGGTGCATTCAGAGGCATGGGCCTTTAGCCTGTGAGAAAATTGCTTGTGTCACAAGCTGGTATTCTTTCCTTGGCTGGCCGGTCTGGTGGCCCATGGAGGGAAACTCATGCTGGACATCACTGCGGCCCTTTGTCCGACGGCTCCGGCATTCCCTGAATGCCCGCATGCCACGGATGCCTACCTCTTCCTTGTTTTTTCAATTATGCATCTGTTTACTTTCAAAAGGGCTTTTTTCCCCTCTGCACGGCCATTTTGTGCCTTTTGGCCCAGAGTTTAAGTAGGAGGAGGAGAGGAGAGGGCTGCTCATACCTGATGTCATCCATCCTCCACTAGATATCCACGATAACTCAAAATTAGGAAATAATTCAAATTCAAGTGTATTCATTTGTCATGCTATCTAGCTATAGTTATTAGTAAATACATTTTGAATTACAATATTCATTAACTTAATAAATGTTATGAGAGTTTTATAGAGTATATCAAATACAAGTAGTTGTACTAAGAAATACATAGTCAATTGGAGCAACTAGCATAGACATGTAGATGGATGTATGAATAAGGATATAAAACAAAGGCTCATTGGGTATCTTTACACTGGATTCCAAGTCTAGAGTATAAGAAAATATAAGGAAGTTGTTGTGGTCAGTAATACATAGGTCATTGGAGTTAAGAAATAAGTATAAATGGATATTATGAGGATACAACACGTGGGTTAATTGAGTCCATGGAGTCCAAGACCAGTATCTGTGGGAGCACACATAATGAGTTAGAGCCGGTCATGCCTCTCACCACCCCACTTGTCCACCCACAGCGAGCAGTCATCCCCATTGACAGGCCAGTAGATCCTTATCACCGGACACCAACAATTAGCTCTAAACCAACAGGAGGACGGATAATGCATCCTTATGAAAACCACTTGTGTTTACCTTCCTTTTACATACAGAACGAGCTGCGGTCCCCTGGCGGAACCGGATACAAATTATTTCTTGTTTTTCGTCTTGTAATCCCCTCAATCCGTGCCTCTGAATGAACCATCAACTGTGAAACATGTGGGCCTTGAAGGTAGTGCATGCTCCCATAACAGGTAGAGAGATCACTCTACTGAAATCTCGTGTGACTAGTTTACAATGAATAAGTCTCCGCTGGTATTCTATAACTGAATGTTTTTGTTCTTTCATTCTTTTTTAAAGCCCTTCCCTAAGGTGACCAGATTTCTGATACAAAATCCGGGGACATTTTGATTTCAGACACCTCCAAAACATGCAATTATTGTATCTTTGTAAACGAAAAACAGTGACACTGACTGGGCCCTTATTCATAAAGCAGTTTATCTCACCCTTGTTCTCGTAAATTGCAAGGGAAGCGTCAAACTTCTAAAAACTAATTTTTTTCTTTTTAAAAGCTGATCACAAAGTGGCTGAAATGAAGATTAGTAAAGGTAACAACCTTTTGGCCAGATGATAAGAACCAATATCAGCAATACAAATTTGGTTGACGTCATGCACAAGCTTCCTTTGAGTAGGCCTTACCTCTGTGATTGGCTGATAAGTGACTGGTCTGCATAGATGGGTGACAGTTGTAGGTTTTTCCAGCAATTTTAAGACCATGGAGGCATCTTTGTTGATACAGAATACATGAAGTTAATTAGTGTCTTTTAAGAGACCAACACAAGTAGTAGACATGTTTTTAAGTAATGTAGGCCTACCATTATTCTAGGCTATCTGTAAATGTCTATCTATGTAGCCTAAGCACATGACTCATTTAAAGATTTTGGCACATTGAAACCCACAACTTAAAATTGAACTGCTTCCTCAAATTGAACGCAACCCACTGCCACAAAATTATGTTAATATAATATCAAACGAACACTTTTGTGTTCAACGAAGCTGTATCTTATAGCCTACAACACAATTAATGGCAGGGAAGGGTAGTTGCACGGCTTTTAAACCAACGTTCCCGGGGTCACCCAGCAAGATATAGCCATGGCTGGCTACCTCATACGGTTTGTGATGAATGTATGTCAACACTCCTCGGCTTTCAAGTGGTTTAATTTAATGAAAAGTTGCCAACTACTTCTAAGTAGCAACCCAGACTAGTGAAAGTGAAATGCTATAGTACTGTAGTTAGTATCACTGCTTATTTAAGTTAGTTAGCAAGTAGAGCTATGGCTGACACCTGACGGACAGATAGCTGCTGCTTAACACACACATTGTTGCAAATTGTAGATCATAGCCTACATACATATTATAGGATAAATAATATATTACATACATGATAAATAATATATGACATAGATGATAAACAATGACCCTTATAAGAAACACCGTTCGCCAATCGCCTATCCCAATGCTATCTTGTCTTGTTGTACTCGATTTGTCAGAGCTAGCTGGCTGAATGAATGAATGAATGAATGGATGCAATCTCTCTCTGAATGAAATGAAGAAGACAAGGGCAAAGATTGTTCATAACACGCTGCATATTCCACCAATCAAAATACTAGAAAGACGGGCATTCTAGAACATCTTTTAGCTCTGAGCTAGAGCTTGCCCACCTGGCTGCTGGCTGGCTTTCTTGAGCCCGTGGCGTGTAGGGTACGCAACTAAACATTTGGTCATTGTTTTCTTTCTTTCTTTTTTAAATTTGTATTTCGGTTGGTCACAGTGAAAACCGGAGACATTTCCGGGGATAGCTCCAGCCGGTGACAGGCCACCAAGAACGTGGACTGTCCCCGGAAACCGGGGACGTCTGGTCACCCTACCTTACCCTCTACATCTCCACCCAACAGTCCCAGGAGCATTTGGTAAAATATATATTATGTTGTATCAATCAGGTTTACCCTGTTTGTACAGCACTTGAAGCCCCACTGTTTAATCTATTCCAGAATAACAACTGCTATAAAGTCTCCTGCTCTTGGCACTCTCCTAAAATATGTTCTGCCTTCCATGACTGGCCTGGACCAGGCCCAAAATCCTCATATAAACCCAAATTCATGTAACAAGATCTGGACTCAGAGATGTTAGACTGCCACAACAAACTGGCGTCATGTACAGAGTGATAAAGTAGGAGAACAAGAGAGGAGGGGGAGACAGGGAAAGGGGGGATCTAGTGAAGATGGGCTAGCGGGTGAGGGGGTGGGGGTGGGGGTAATTGGAGAGTTGTAGGGGCCTGGGGGGATTTGCCTCTTCATGTTCAGTTTGGACTCGGACCAAATCGTAGACTTTTAAATACAAACATTATGTCTGCCTCAATTACCCATCACTAGGCATCTCTTGCGTAGAGACATGCATGCAGTGTCTGTGGGCTTTTTTGCTCCTTCTCTCTCTCTCGCTCTCTCTTCCTTGCCCCTCTCCCATTTTTGAATACCATTTCATACACTGTCATTTGTGGTGTTTGTTTTTGATGGAAACAGTGATATGCAGTTTTAAGCAAATGTCTTATTTATGAAAGGAAATATATATATATATGTTGATAAATTGTAGGCTTGCTTTAGAGGTCCACTTGAGAAAAGTGTTTTGCTTACACAGACACTAGGTGTTTCAATGATCAGCCAATGAAGAAAAAAGACTGCTGTCATTCTGGTCAGCTTTGACTTCTCTTTACATGTGAGTGGAAGTAGTTTTTCACTCTTACAGGCCTGTGGGACCTGAAAAAGAAAACAAGGGTCAGATTTGTCAGCATAAGATGGATTAATATCTTGGTTATCCTGAAAAAAACCTTTACACCTCATGGAATTTGCAAATACATTTGCTCTGGTTCATATGTACAGCTCTCGCTCCTTTCACTGCTCTGCCTATAGCAACAGGTGTGAGATGGATTTCCTCTAAAGAGTGTATTTAGCCTTGGTTGCAGAATTATTGCATTTCCTTCCATATCACAAACACACACATACACACACACACACACACACACACACACACACACACACACACACACACACACACACACACACACACACACACACACACACACACACACACACACACACACACCCCTTCTAGAATTTGTATGAATTAAATAACTTCTGAGTCATACCAACAGTTTCAGGACAGAACAGCCTCACCTGAGAGATGAAAGGGCAGGTCAAACACATATGACTAAATAATATATAAATAATCATCTGTTTGTGCAAGCTAACAACCAGGGATAACGTGCAGAAGTGATGGGTCTAATGTGTTCATACATTGACAAAATCTGGCACAAATGTAGGCTTTTCTAATTGACATTGACACCTCATGGTTTCCTTAGACAGCCAGCATAAATGCTGTAATTTTTTTAGAAAGCAAGCATATGCAATATTCATAACTGAACTGAATAGATGCTGCCTGTATACATTCGGATGCAGGCACACCTAGGGCCTGATTTACTAACAGGATTGCGCCCATTTTCTGGCGTAAAATAGCGGTCGTAACGAAAAACGGTATTTACTAAGCTGGCGCAGCGCATATTAACGCTTTGAGGGTGTGTACCTGCAAACAGGTGGGATGGTTCGGAAACGTGGGTGGTAACGTAGGCGTGTAGCGCTATTTAATGGGAGGAGTGCGCCTAAAGATGAACTGCGTGGTATTTACTAAACTGCCCGGCGAGCGCACATCTCTGATTTGCAGGCTAATTCTCCGCCTCATAAAAGCACGTCTTAACCAAGCGCATTTCCACTGAGTCTGAAAACGTTGATATGGCAGCAGCAAGGCAAAGACAAAGACAGAGACAGCGAACAGAAATATTTGTTTCAACTCGTATAATTCATATATTCATATATATGAAATTAAACTTTCCGAACGTAATTGGAGAAATTGATCGCACCCACATGCAAACAGTCCCACCTTCAATCCGCGAACACGTTTACCGAAACAGAAAGCACACATATTCAATGAATGTCCAGGTCATATGTGATGCCAACATGACCATTACTTACGTGGAAGTGGTCTGTCCATGACAGTTTTATCTTTCGGAATAGTGCCATTTATCCATGATTGAGCAACGGTGATTTTGGAGAGGCCTGTCTACTTGGTAAATGTATTTGTTTCAGTGGGGATATATTGTAGTGAACCCATGTCCCTTGTAGAACGTATTAATCTCGCCATGTACACATATATATTGTTATAATAGACAGTTTATGCATTAATGCCACCAATAGCATATTATTTATAATCGTTTTCTTTTAAACATCTCGCTGTAGATGATGGCGGGCAAAACAACAATATAACCCATTGAATCAGGTTCAGTGATTGAGCGAACGTGAACCAATATATCTATCTCGCTATCTATTCGCTATCTATTCGCTGAACCTTAGTTTTTACTTCCTCGAATCTCCATGGTGGCAGTAACTTGCTGGCAAGTTCTCCAGTCTTTTAACGGTGCGCTAAATAATGCTTGCCCAGCGCGTATCTGGCTTGATAAATAGGCTATCACGGAAAATGCGGGGAATCACCGTGCGTTAATGTGCGCCTGGCAAAGATGCGTTCGCAAATCAATCTTAGTAAATCAGGCTCTTTAAAGGGCGGAGTAAGCACAGTTTGCCCAGCGCAGATCTGGCTTGATAAATACCAAGTAAAATGCGCAAAAACACCGTGCGTTAATTTGCGAACGCAGATTAAGAAGCGCTCGCATATTAGTAAATCAGGCCCCTAATATGTCACGGCCACCCATTCAACAGCTATAATTAGGCATTATCACATTTTATTACTTCAAGGCCCTCTAGCCTGATATGCATATATCTACCTTAGACTTAGACACAATTGTTTTGAATCCTGAAACCTTTTAACCTAAGCCTTATCTTTTACCCAAACTATGACCATTTTTTTTATCCCTGACCACTGATAATGAGGTTTACAGATGTTGTAACATAATACATGTAAGGAAAACAGTGCTATCCTGTACTGATAATATAAGTTCAGGCTAATAGGATATAACATTTCATATAAAGTACTATCCATAACTTCCAAAACCACAATTTCTGCAATGACGTGTGGAAAACTGAGCAACGCTGCAAATCGGGATGATTTTGCTAGAATCAATTGGAACTTTTATTGGTCAATACATGATTGTTTACGTATTTGGGATTTCTACCAATTACCAAGAAGACTGATGTTCCCTCAAAACTTAGTCCATTGTTCGGTGGAAATTTGTTCTTTAGCCATCAAAGGAAAGACATCCGGCCACAGGAAGACCATTTAGCAGCTGATTGTACTGAGTGATACCTCTGGCCCATTTTCATCTTTGATAAGGAGTTTACATGAGTATCATTAAAGCATTTTGGCAGCAGATGAGTCAACCCTTGAGTAGTGTACTCAAACTGTATACTTTCCTGAAGAGCTGTAGATGTTTTCTTAGGTTTGGGAATGTAGGATCATCTAGTGTCATTACTTATATTATAACATAATACGTTTATTGAGTTACCAATCACTGCAATGACCACACAAAAGTAAACAAGCCACAAAAAAAAACTATATTATATAAATGTCTTCAGAAGCAGGGGCTCGTCCATAAGGGCGATTAGGGCGACGCACTGCCTATGGCAAAAGGAAAAAATCTTGATGTATTTAAATTTAATTTCCTTGTAAATCGCTTTGGGTTAAAGCGTCTGCTAAACGACTAAATGTAAATGTAAATGTCATATTTTTTTTCTGTCGGATTCTACCACTAGACCATCTGATATGCCTTTGAATGTCATTGTCCAATCAGGTAACAGCCAGGCAGTCAAGGCAAAAGTCGTGCTTCAAATGGCCCAGACCTCTCCCATTGACTCCCATGTTAAATCAATTTTTTTCACAAAACAAAGCTCTCAATGCATTCTCTATGGCTTCCGGGAGGGCTCGCCCCTCCATGTCGTGTCATAAGTAATGGACATAAAAGCCTATGGTAAAAGCCAATAAGGACGTCACACAGCTTCGACAGAGGCATGTCAACATGGCACCTGTTCAGTACAACAACTCCATCCACCCTTTGACAGAAACTTCTTTTTAGTCAGCGTACTTATGAAGATAAATTGACCCAAAAAAAAAATTAGGACTTGTATCCATTCAACAGGTTTCTACAAAGGGATGGAAATTGGAACGAAAGAAAATCACTTTGTGAAGTGGCTGACGCGGTCTGTATTTCTATATACCACTGTCACTTTCCATAGGTTTCACAGTGTGAACTAACTATGAATTATTTTTTATGTGATGACTTATTTTGCTTTTGTAAGCCAATTCTTTCAAGATCAGTCAATAAATATTGTTAGTTTTGACTTATGTTGCCCCCTTCTTTATGTTGTAAGTAGACATATCATGTGTCCTGTTCAGCTATGTTACATCAAACAACATTTGAGACAAAGTGAAAAAGTGGGATCATTTAATGTGGAGCCACATCATGTTTACTTATGAAGGCTCCTGAATGTAACTTTCTTCCATAGCGTTCCACCTGTAACTTTCTACTCTAGCTATGTAGAAAGAGGGGAAATATTTCTGTTGGTTGCTGCCAATAGTGGTAGAAAAAAGGTATTGCTGTATGAGTAAATCGGCTAACTTAATGTACCTACTGAATGGGTTGCCTTAATCATTATCAAAAAAATTGACCCCCCCTGAGAATTTTTTCAGGAGCCGCCACTGTTCAGAAGAACGCTGGTCTTTGCTGTCCTTAGAACATCTGATGTGAGCCTTACAAAAGAGGCCTCCCAGTCATCTTCTCAGTATCCGCATGCATTGTAACACGTCTTACATACCAATTTTGTTGAAAGTCTACTGACAGTGACAGTGTGAGACTATATGAACACTCTGACTGACTGGCTTGTTTTTATATGCCAGTCACCATAGACAAGTTCAGTAGGATAATTTTCTCAGTGTAAAGCACTGTAGATATTTGAATTGGAGATGCTTACATATGGTGTAGGTTGGTATGAGATTTGGTGACCACCACTCTAATTATCTGAGTGACCTCATTGAAATGAAAGTTGCTGTTCTCGGGAAAATAGAAATGTAATCAAAAGTTTATGGACTTGGGTTTAAAAGTCTTTTTCAGAGACTAGATTGTTGCGATATGTATATATGGTATCTCTTTGTTAGCCTATACGTCCTCCTTGTACATCCCTCGCCGGCTCCTGCATGCCAGCTGAAGAGGAAAATGTTGTCTCCATTAAGTGTGACAGACAAGAGTGGGTCTATTCATACTTGACAGCAGACTTGTGCCAGCCCACGAAAAGTCGCCACTGTCCCTGAGGACTGTCGAGATACTGCCATGCCCAATCTGAGGGCAGGCTTGCAAGCTTCTTGGCATCGCCAGGGGGTTCTGGAGCCCTATTTGTGTGTTTTACTGTCTCAAACGGGTCCTACTGTTGTTTAGTTTTATGTTCCCCTCCATAAAGGACCCTCCCCGTGGCGCCCCAGATGCGATCAGTCTAAACACGTTGAGGATATGAGGAGTTGGACGCAGATAAAAGAAAGCCTCTCACCCAGGCGTGACCCAGCAGACTGAGGGACCATTAAAAAGGGGCATGTTTCCAGAACAAAACAAAAATCTGTGGGCCATGATCCCAATACCATACACACATGTGCTGTGTATACAGACATACATACATACAACATTCATCATTATCTTTGTTTTGCCATAGTCATGTTATGTTACTTTTTTTGTTTGTTTCACTTTAATCTTAAACTTAAGATGACTTTTTTTCCATCTTTCTCATTTTCTCATCCATTTCTTTTGTCTTCCTGGCTAACACAAATTCAGTAGCTTGAGCAGATCATCAAAAAGACACACGCACGCACACACAAAACTCTTGAGATGGGGCCAAGGCTGACACAGATGTTGAGGGAACTTCCAAGAGAGGCTTTTTGAGATGTGACGAGCAGTTTCAGAACTATACAGAAAGCGCGTCTTTCCTTTATCTTGACAGGCATACCCGTAAAACGTTTAACCTCAGTGTAGTGTTGTCTTATCTATCGAGGAATGACTGGGCCTCTGAGGCAGCATTTCTTCCCATTCATTGGAGTGCATCTGCCAAGCATCATCACTATTTAAGAAACATGAAGCAAATTGCATGGGACCAAGTGCAACATTTCAATCAGCAAGACAAAAACAGGAGCATTATGTGCCCCTGAGTCATTTCACTTTGACTATCTTATCAGGCGTTTAGAAAATCTCCATTCCCAGCTGTGTCAGGGTTTCAGCGTTAGACAAGTGTTACTGTGATAGCTGCTTCTGAGGTTCAACTGGCAGTGACAGAGTCCTAGGTTAAAGATCACCCACAAGTCACATACGCATTGTTCAAAAACAGCACATGCACCTCACTCGCTTTTACTGGATGAAACGCACTTGCTGAATTACTACACGATCAGAAAGCCATAGCTTGGATCTTTTACATGCCCTCTCAGGCCATGGGGGGCAACCTAGCTCTCTCTCTCTCTCTCTCCCTCTCTCACCCCCACGCTCTCTCTCTCTCACCCTCTCTCACTCTCCCTTCTGCCCGGCAGCCATTTTCCCTGCTTGCTGCAGCTCCAGTGGCTCTCTTGTTAACTGAGGCTGCTCCATCCTGTTGGCTAGAAAGGCGCTCGCTCCACGGGAAGGAGACGTGTTAATTAATCATTTGTGACTGAGAGCGTGCCAGCACAGCCTTGTTGCAGCCAAATGGGCCAGCATGTGGCCAAAAAAAAGCACATGCATATCGCAGCACACACTCACACACACACACATAAAAGACACATCAGGGCCCATACTGTAAATATATACTGCGTGTCTCTGCTATCAGAACAAAGACGCATGTACGATGTTAGATACGATGGTCTCTGGGATCTGAATGGGTGAGGACGGTGTTTAGACATATCTCTGGCTTCACTATTGAAACCACTAGCACCATTACATGCACACTGTGTGAACTCTATTCTGACAGAAAGGTTTAATTTGTATGATATAATAGTGACTGAAATAATCCCTCATCCTGTTCTAATTTAAAATCAGAGGAATCATGTTTGAATGGGGTCTGGATGAACACTGATATGTACTTTATATGGATTTCTGATGGTGCACTGATAAAGGAAATACCTCAGGCTACCATATTTTCCAGTACATAATCCTCTACTTTGTCTGCACGTCCCGTACAGGCATTTAAGGACGTTTAGTTTAAGTGAGAAAGAGAGATGTTGCCTATTCATTTGTAAGGTTTTTGCATGCCTTTGCGGTAGGTAGATTGCAGTAGGTAGGTTGCTAGTTCTCAACCAAAACTGCTGCTTTAAGCATAGTTATGAACTGCTTGCATGTCACTATGAGGGGGAACTTCATCATGAAATCCCCACTGAGGTGTTCTTAAGGCTCAGCATCTTTTAACCCCCTGTATATTCATATATTCTATATGTGTGTACACAGTCCTCTGTTTTCAGATGAGGCGAGAAATATTAACACTCCTTTCCATCCATATCCTCTGGGAGTGATGCAAAGAAAAAGTACAACCTGAGTCTCGTTTAAAAGCTCTGTATTACATATGTGCAATTATGTGAGCTCTGACCAGACTGTAATGAGAAAATGGCAGCTTGCAGTAGTGGAGTGTGTGCTGTCCAGATGCCATAAATAATATACGTTGCCCTGTTTTGTGTTTTGGATGGAGGCCACAAGTATATGAGTTAAATTGAATGGTTAGAGCCAGTAAAAAGTTTACTGCCCTTCATCTGGTGAAGAGATTGATGCCCCCTCCCCACACACCACCACCACCAACCACCAGCAGCCATATTTTTTTTGTTTCAGGAGTGAACTACGTGTTGCATCATGTGTAAAAGGGCATTTTTGTTTATTTAAGAAATTTAGGTTACCAGGCGCGTGGTTGACCACACTAGATGTCTGTTGATAGGCCAGAGCCCCGCTGCGTTGTTTTAAATGAACATTTAGAAACAGCAACACTTTGAAAAACAGCAAAAAGGATGGAAAACCTCTAACAGCTGTTGCACACAAGCAGTACAGGTTCCTGCAATTTGAGGTTACCACTATCATGCTTGAAATTAGATTCTTTTCTTCTTCTTGCCACTCAACTTTCATTGAGGTGCAAGTTTTGCACTGATCACGACGAATGAGTCAAACAAAGAGTTATAGTCTTAGTTAGTTTGTTTTCAATATTCAAGACGGATCTCAGTCAGCATGTCTACAAGAAAATAAAAGAATATTAGAAAATACACATAGTAATACATATACATAGACTCTACCATTGTGTGAATAAAGATATACCCTTTTCATAATATAAAAAAGTTTTGTGAGAAAAGATTATAGATCAGGGTTGGATCAATAGACTGGTAAAGGATAAGCATCGGAGACAGCCCTCTGATCAGAACCACTGTTCTACAGTATGTCTGGGTTTGCCTGTTAGATCCCAAAGACAGAGACAAACAAAACTCCCAGCTAAATAATGGACTTACTGTCTTACTGTTCAAAGTGTTATTGATTGCAGAGAAAGGTTTGTTGCAGTTACTGAAGATGTGTGCATGTGTGTGTGTGTGTGTGTGTTTGTGTGTGTGTATGACAGAGGAAAGAGAGAAAGGGGGAGGTAAAGAGAGACTACTCATTTCATGCAGGCAGAGACCACTCATTACACACAGGTGTACCTCTGACTTTGATGGACTCACCTGGGCATTTGACAAATAGATTCTTTGTGTGCATCTTACCCCTCTCTTAACTCCCACTGTGTGTGATTCAGCTGGGCTTGCACGCAGTTAATCTGTTTTCAAGGCCTCACCACCCCCCCAAAAAACTCACACCTGAACACAGGTCTCAGGCTGTTCAGCTGCATTCCTCAAGCTGTAAAGGTGTCTCTTTTGAATTGCTCTGATAAACTGAAGGCACAATCATTTACACAAACTTACAATAAAAGCCAAGGAAACATTATCATTTCCTATTTTATGACTGACTATGAGTGTACATGCTATTATAGCCTACAGTAGGCTAACACATGCCTCCTTGGCCTCACCTGTATCATACTGCATTTAAACATGGCATATTCCATACCAAGGAACTAGGCTTAGGATGCTAGGACAACAAGGCTCAGTAACTGAGATGGACTACAGTAATATTTGTGCATGGGTATTTCTGCTAGTTTAGAAATTGTCATAATTAGTGGGGTAGTTATTTGTGGTTTGTAAGCAGAAATGTTTACTCTGCTTAGATATTTTAAAGGTTAATCATCATCTTTATTACAGATCTGTATCACAAAACTACAACTACATACGGGTTTTACACAAGAGCTAACTTGTTGATTGGCTTGTTTTTCAACCAACAAGTTGGTCTTCAATCCATACTAGTGGATTCTGGCCTATTCTCCCCAAGGGCATTTAGCCTGGCAATTAGAGCAACACACACCTGGAATGTTAACAGGGACAGTTTTGGAATATTGATACTTAATCAATTAGAATTGATTTGTATATCAGCACTGTCTTGAAAGACACCAAACAGTCCCCTGCTCTTTCATTCACAATGGAAAACAGTTGTGAATGACAAGTCCAGGTTAAAGGCGGACAAATCAGCCTCTGATATGTGCCTGCCATAAAAGCATTAATGGATGACTGCACATGAACAGTGCACTAGAGATCACAGTCATGGTTTACCTCACTCAAATCAAATTATATAATATATGTTTGTTTTACATCATCCTTGAAGTCAGACCTTAGTGGATTTTCTGTCCTTGTCTCAGATAACAGACAGATAATGGTTCCTAAAGAAAGCCACTCAGAGAAAAAAAAAAAAACAGTCTGAACAGATACTGGATGGCGCAGATAATCCAATGACATCTATGTGGACTTAGCCCTCTGGCTGGGGGAGCTTGAGTGCAATGCAGACTGACTAAACAGAGAGGCGCTCTCCGTAGGAACCAAGGCTACCCCTCTGCGCCACCGATGCTGTTCTTGTAAAAAGATCTGTGGCACAGGGCAAAGAGAGCGAAAGAGAGAGAGAGAGAGAGAAAGCGACAGAGAACCTGAAGGAAGTGAGGTACCGGGAACCCCCTCCTCTTGCGTGCACACCGGACAGAGCCTTCAAATGAGAGGTGTTGAATCATATCCTGTTCTCACCACATTGCTGTGTGCTTCAGTCTCTGTCTGATGGCTGCTGGGTTGTGCAGTCAAAAGCGTTTTGCACGTTTACACTGTGTGAAAAGGCACGTCCTACGTAGGGGGTTTCTTTCACAAGGCTGAGATCACAGAATACTTTTTAGGAACACTCCTGTATCTGCATGCTTACAATGACTTTTTTTTTCATTTATGTTACTGTGCGCTACTTTCAGTAGGCCGCTGTGCTCTAACCCAGCAGCTTTTGATGGCTTAAATTAAAAAAAAAAAAAACATTAGATAACACAATTTTCTGAGCTCTGTTTCAAGAGCACACCTTTGTTTGAACCACAAGCCCCTTCATTTAAACTCAAACACCATTAGTGTAGACATAGATGAAGTTTGCTCTCCATTTGGCTCGCCCTCACAAAGCCTCTCTGATTGAATGAAAGAGCACTCCAAACCACAGCGCTCTCTCTCTCTCTCTCCCCCCCCCCCCCCCCCCCCCCCCCCACCGTGCAACTGGCCACCAGATACGTCCACTCTACGCCCCTCCTCTCCCTCTGCCTTCGGAAGCGTAATTTGATGGCACTCGTAACAGAATTAAAAAGCAATTAGCCTTGAATCCCTGCCTCTGCGCAGGAGAGACAACCCACCTGTGGGTCACTTTTTAATTTGGTGAAGTGCTGAGTGTTTATCAGGAAAGAAGAAGGGTGGGGGGGCAGCTTTGATATACTCAGTAGATGGTAAATCCCGTTAGTGATAACGCCACAATCGCAAAAAAAACTCCCTGTGGACCAATTTCCATTTAATCCGCTGGTTAGGAGCGAGCCATGCTGCGTAACAAATTATTAGGGGTGTCATCTGGCCTAGGATTAAGAAAAGGCCTCCCCACTTCATGTGAGAGAGAAGACAAGAGAAGAGCAAAGCAGAGCAGAGTGGAGTGGAAAGTTTAATTAAAGCGCCTGATCCCTCTTATTTGTTGAAGGACTAATTGTGTCTGCTCTGGAAATTCCCCCTCCTGCCCTCAAGGGACTTGGCTAAACAACACTGGAGACTCTAAATCCATGTTTGCCGATACCGCTGCAGCAGTGTCTCAAATTAAATAATTCCAATCTATGAGTTTATTTAACACACAAATAAAGTAACAAGGGTTAGGCCCTTTTGTTTGGGCTTCCTAATGGAGAATGCATATTTCCCCAGAGACGTGTCTCACCGAGAGGTGTGTGCGTCTGATGTTTGTTTTTTCTTCTAATTAGTGTTTGCCCCTCTCTGCGTCCTGATGGACATGTTTTTGAGTTGCTGCCCCAGGGTTCTATGTTGTACATGTTATCCTACAGACTGGGGCACTTGACTTTAAATGACCCTTGACCCCTCATTAAACCAGCTTCAGTTCCCCCCGGCCCTGTGCCGTTTCTCTGTTTCAGCGCAGTCGAACGGGAGAGCCAGAGGAACCTGAAGAGCCAAGTAGCACTGCTGCACTGCCGGCTGGGTTTTTCATACGGCAACAGTAACATATCGTATCTGCCCAACATGTCTGCAGGCACACGTGGCTGGAGCCGCTGGATGTCTTATTTGGTCTATAAAACAGACAGTAAAATCATGCTTCCCAGTCGGACGGCTGGAAGGCTACTCAGCATATGAATCAACGCCACACAGCTTACAGGAGGTCCCAATGAATGTAGGGCTGGTAATTTACAACAGGCCTGCACACATAGTACCACCATGGCAATGAAGTCATAATATTGATCTAGACAATAGGGGATACTATCAAGAAAAGAAACAGGATTTCCACTTGAACGTTTGTGCCAACTGAAGACTGACCAATCTAGCAAGACAGTAATTATGTAGCTAGGCCTGTTGCAAATAAACCCTGAATCCTAAATCCTATCTATTCGAATACAAATTAATTTGGCTGCGTACATTTGTGTACCAGTGTGTTTACTTTTTTGTTGTTAGCACCTCATTTGTCCATGTCCAACCACTGCCTGAGTGATTCTCTATTCATGTCACTTGACAGTTACTTCACACGTCTTGTTTTCAAAAGGGATAAGCTACTGTATATTCCTCATAGTTTATGTATGCAATGCCTTCAACCAACTCTCAATGGTCTCCTCCAATTGGTCTATAAGGCTCTGTTACTAGGTGGTATCAGCCAATCATTCTGCTCAGTCCATGAGCTAGACCCCTTCTCCCACCCTGTGACCCACTGAATGCGATCTTTCCACTCTATAGGATGGTTACAAAGACAAAAACCCATAGAACCGTATCAGTGTACACTTGCCAAGTACAGGGGAATCAATTCGAAAATATGCATGTACTGTCTCGTTTTTTTCACTCAGTTCACTCTGTCACTCAGTTCTTCTGAAGGCCGGTATATACTCAGTTTTAGACGCAACGCGTAAGCACGTAAGATACACAAGAGCCCCTTGCGCAGTAAAATACCCCCTCCTGGCCCAAGTCTAGAAAAATCGCCCGATGCACGCAACGTGAAAAGACGTGAAAAGACGCGTAAGGGGCTTGAAAGGGCCTCTTTCGCCTGCGCTTGCGCTGGGCATAAATTAGGCTTTACACGGTGACAGAAAAGCTTCCAACTACAGTTCATCATATGGATTTTATTACAATGTCAATAATGCTTAATGTTAACAATTTCTTTTCAGGGGATTGTCTCATTTTCCTTTACAACTTTTTTTCTTTTTAAGCTTTTTTTTTTCTTTTTAAATGTGTCTTTATGTATGTGTGGCTGCAGTTGGCCAACACACAACATTTCCAGTGCTTGTTAATGGCTCTAACAGCCAGGAAAAGTGAGACTGGGACACAACAGGAAAAGCACGGCTGTCACCAATGGCTGCCTCTTCTGGCACAGTGGAAAAGGGAGTAAATTTATGTTGCGATTCTTTTTCATGATCCCTCCGAGCTCTGGAGTGCACTGAAAGCACTGCGCTGCTTATTTGAGAAAAATGGGAAGTGAAGGGTGAGAGAGAGAGAGAGAGAGGAGTACCTCTTAACAGGAAAATGGAGCCATCTCCTTAGCCTTCCTCTGTCTATTGAGTTGGGGCTGATGCTGCAGATGGCAAAGAAACCCTCTTTAAAAACATGTTTCACAAGATGTGCCTCTGAAGGCGGGTTAGAGAAGCAGCCTGTATTGATGGGGGTGACTAAAAAGTTACAACTTTTGTGGTGTTTCTGCATGAATAACTCTGTCAGCCTCTGATCCCTTCCTCGTGGCTCTCTTAAAACAAGTGACTTGTTTTAGTCAAATATGGGCAAAAATATCTAGTTTTATAAGGATGAACATGTAAAAGGCAACTTTATCGACAAATGGTCTATGACGTAAAAGTGTGCCAGAAGTTACCAAATGAGGATATGACAAAGCCTCCAATGACCTTTCTAGCCAGATTAGAAACAGTGAGTAACAGTATCAGTAAAGAAATAGAGCATTTTAGAACAGAAGACGTAGTGGTGATGTGGTGCAGCTTGGCTGTTGATTTGGTATGTCCCAAGACATGCAAACAAACAAGTCTGGAAGAATGACAAACAAACAGAAGTCAAGTAAAATCTATAGCCATTATTGTTGTCCCGCTGGTGCCTTTCTGTTGTTGACAAAACATATAGACTGTGTCGTAACAAACATTTCCAACTGGACGACCAAGTGTGCCATTTCACATTTCAACCTTCACAGAAGTTGTTCTTGACACACAAGTCCTTTGAGGAACATTGAAATCCAGCCCGTAAAGTGTAACATTCAATGTACAATAGCCAACAGGGAAACGGTGGCTGCTTGGCCCATTAGGGAGCCAGTGAGTAGGTTTAAGCACTTTTTTCCCTCACTACATCTGGAATATTTCATTTTACACTGAATTAAAACCAACGTCTCACAAATCGGCGGTGCAGGCCATTAACACATAATTATGCAGTGTGAATATGGCTGTCTGTATGAAATATAAGCTCTTGCCCACAACTCGGCCTCAAAAACTGTTTTTTTTATTTGCTTAAGAGAAACTGACAGCATTGATGGAATACGCCTGCAGACTATCAAGCAATGACTTTGTGAATCAAACCGAGTGCTAAAACATCTGAACCGGGGTACCTCTACTTTTACGTCTCCCTTAGTTTTTAGAAAAAGGGATCCTTTTGGCATGGAATCACGCTGGAGCCTTGTCGGGCCGCGTCTGCAGCGGCCATGTGACACAGCACAGAGAAGTTCTGAGTAATTGTTTAGCAATCTTATTGGGCACATCAAATGACACTAACTATGCCGTCAAGATGACCCCTCTCCATCTACTTCTCCCACATTTCATGGTGATTTCATTATGACAGAACAGTGCCAACATTTCTACTATTTATTACATTAAGTATAATAATAAGCCTTAAACGCCAGCCATGGGCAGACTGAACAGCTAAGAGGCCCAGGCTGAGGGCTGCCCTTGTCTCAGAACAGTTGTTGTCTTTGTCTAGGCTATGTAGGTGTATTGGATTGGACTGCTGGCCTGGCTTGATAATTGCGGAGAGGAATGCTGGTCAGTTTATGGAACACGATTTGACAACTGGTCATCATTGTTCTAGCGGTTCCAGAGACACTGTGCACCAGGGCCATTGTGGAGACACCGCAAGCAAATTGCCCGCTCTTAACTCAGTTTGTTGCCTCAACACACCATGGGTTTCAAGTGACACAGGGTTTAGTGCAGTTCACTCTTACTCTGGACTTCAGGGATGCCAGCACTAGAGAGACCGATGTCAAACATGAGGGATTGATGGTTAGGCAGTCGTTTTCAGAAACACTCAATTTAGCAGATTTAACAAATAACACATAAATACAATGGCTCCACAAGGTTTGAGATTTCGAAATACTAGCTAACTAAAGGAGCATTGGGTTAAGGATATATTCTATAGAGGCAAACTGAAAAACAAGTGTTTTTATGAAAGTGTTCCCCTAATTTAAAAATGAAATGTACACAGTGCACATGTTCATGCTATAGCCACCATACAACAGTAGTGCAATGGCCTGGGGTCGAGGAACATTGCTTATTTGCTTTTGTTGCACCTAAAGACGCAAGAAAAGTCTTCAGGGGATGGTAATATGGCATGTTAATCTGAGGATGTGTTGCTGTATTCATGTCTTCTGAGCCAAAAGGAACTCCCAAAGAAAAGATAGTAAAAAAATACAAATATAATTAAAAGAAAGTACAGAACATAATTAAAAGAACATACATCAAAAATATCATAACAAAATATAATTCAAAGAATGTACAAAGTACATTAAATAGAATACAATCATTGTGGAAGTATGATTAATAGCATCCTTACCAGAGCTAAATAGAGCCGTTTTAAAAATAGAGCTTAGCCTGAGAATGGAGCCTGAATATAGGTCCACCAATAGGGCTTAGGGTTTATGACTTGGTTCAGGATGAGTGCGAATGACAGATTCATTTGAGAACGATACTGTAATCTTGAAAAAATATTTAATGTGTAGTGAAAATGGAATAAAAATGTGTTGCCACTGAAACTACACAGACAAACCAATCACAGCTCCTCCGCAGTAAATGTTCTCTTAGTTTCTGTTGCTACAGAATACAGTAACATGAGCTATATGTGTTTGGAATGAAATTCCTACCCTGGCTTTGCCCATGGTGCAACAGACTTTGCACATCAATGAAATTAGGACCCCAGGTCTAAAACAGCCTCCGATTCACCCTTAAGATTACAGATGTGTCTAAGCACAGTCATTCATTATTTAATTATATATTTATAAAGTCTTTAATCATCCCTTGGAAAGCATTGACGTCATTTTCTTGGAACCTATTGGAAGAAACACTGTGTTGATTGCTCATTCTAATGCTGATGCAGTTTCTATGCAACAAGTATATTTTTCTTGTACATGAATGAGGTTGAAAAAGTCCTGCAGATCTGATTTGATTTACATGCATTTGCACAATAAGAGTTTTTGTCAAACTTTAGTCTTTGTTTCACAAGTGAAATCTTGCGAACCGTCTCTAAGCTCTGTCTCATGTTGCTCTCCTGATTTTATCACGCCTGAGTTTTTGGAGACTTTAGCGCTGAGCCTTGGTAAATGTTTGATAGAGGAGTTTCAGGCCAGTGATAAATACTAATGCCCTGCTGAGCACCTGACATATGTTTTATATTTATAACAGCAATTTCTTTCATAGGAAATTGTATTTGACATTCAAATTAAATCTGGTTCCGTATTTTAAATTGCATGGGATGAACTATGCATGAGAACACATTCAATGCATCAGTTGATCATCCTTTTGAGTAAAGCTGCAAACCTACTTAATCTATGTGTCCATCTTTAACAAAGGGCTAAAGTATTTCTATGAAACTTGGACCAAATAAACACACATCCGGCCATGGGTAAAAAAAGGACGTCTTGTTCAGACAGCAATCTCCAACCAATCTTATGATGCATTACCACAAGTCAACGACATTCTGAGTCAGAAACACCGGGTTTCAACTAAAGAAACACCTCTCAAAATACCTTCTCTCTCTATTGCTAAAGCAATTCTGAAGAAGGTTACAGAAACTCACATATCTATGGTAATGTTTTGAATGAACACCAACTTCCAACTGATTTCCCTGGTAACGGACATGCTTACAGAGGAGTGTGGATTGGCCTGATGTGGACTGACACGGTCATGCCATTTGGCGTTGATAGTGTGCTGGGTCACTGCTTGGCCTCTTTGTGTGATCTTTTTTTCAGGATCCCAAAGAGGTCACAACTTTCTCTGCAACAGAGACAGCCTGCCTCTACAAGCAGTGATTCCTATCTGTCACTCGCACTCAGACACACTCATACACACACACACACACACACACACACACACACACACACACACACAAAGACTCACTCAATCACACATAGACACACACACATACACAAATAGGGGAGGCCTCTTTGTTCCACAGGAAGCCCTTTTACCGGCTGTAGAGATGAAGAAAAACGTCTGTCTATACTGGACTTAACCTTATAATAGAGCCACTCACATTAACCAGCTTCCGCATGCTTTGTGTAGGCTCCAGATTACATAAACAAGATTGGCAATGGCAACACATCACAGCTGAGGAATCTCTCTCCCTCTGTCTCACTCACTCTCTCTCTCTCTCTCTCTCTTTTTTTTCTCTGAACTCTCTCTTTCTCTCAGCCTCCAGAACACTGTCCCTGTGGAAATCAGTGAGTGTTATCCGTGGGGTGAGAAAGAGAAGCTGGGATGCCCATGAAGTCTATGGACTACTCTGCTGGTTGAAGAGGTTTGGTGGCCTCATGATACTCTGTAGTTAGGCCTGGAGGAAGGCAGCTGTTTCCTTTGCCTGATGGTAAAGTAGAGGAGAGGGAGGCAGAATCATCACAATAGATGTTGCAGGTGTTGAAAACTTTCTGTGTGGGACTTTCCGGATTCCTTTGAAAAAAGAAAAGTAGAAAAGGCACCATTTTTTATCTTTATACTTTAAGATGTTGATTTTGCAAATAAAGTGTAAAGCTGTTTTTCCATCCTAAAAAACAGTCTACCCCTCAAAATATCAACAAAATGAGGATATCGTTACAGATATTATTATGCAACTTAGTGTACTACAGGTCTCCATGCTGCAGAGGGCAATCACTCATTCATCTCTTTTGAGGCACTCTTCCTTCCTGGAACAGAGCCTTGTGGAAAAGAACTTTCTATGACACTGTTTTGAAAGTTCAGTCTGCTTCACTGGTAGTTTTGTCCATTTGCCAATGGCATCTTAACAGGGCCCAGTGGAAGAACAACTGACCTGAAACTACCTCTCTGCTATGCAGGCCCGATATGCGTAGCTCACTTTGAACTCAGCCTTGGTACAGCTCTACTTTATCTTTCCTCTTCTTTTCACATCCAGGTGTCTGAAGCATGGAAGGACACTCCATGGCTTTACCTGGTGTTGTACCTTGTGTTGCTCTGCAAGCCAACTGGTTGCCCCAAAACTCTGTTTGCAAGGTCTAAAACCTTTTGTTGGTTTCTCGGAGGTGAACTGATGCTAAAACTAAACAACTGAAATGGAACAGCGGGTTTAAATGCATACCTCTAAATCTTGTCAGTCAGTTTGAGGTAAAGGCAAAACAGGTGAAGTGCATCCAGAGAAATTTGCTTTTGGCTCCTGAAATGTCTTCACAACTTGGAAAGCTCTGTACTAGCTTGAGCGGAATTGCTCTGTAGATGTTGGCTCTTCATATAATAGCATGGGACCACCTAGGTTCTGTTCTGCCATTACTGCAATTTGAGTGGCAGCCATTCGTTGTGTTGTGCAAGTCAGGTACCACAAACACAGTGTCAGAGACTATGAGTGATTTTTTAATCATGCAACAAACAACAATATATCGTTGGGATGTTATGATGATTTTCAGAAGTCCTCATACTTTCACAAGAGCAAATTAAGTGAATGCAGCAAATTCACAGATGAAAACATACCCATAATACTATGCACTTCTATCCCCCTACATACATACATTCATACAAACATTCATACAAACATACATACATACATACATACATACATACATACATACATACATACATACATACATACATACATACATACATACATACATACATACATACATACATACATACATACATACATACTGTACATACATACATACATACATACACACTTACATACATTCATACATACATTCATACACACACACACACACACACACACACACACACACACACACACAGACACAGACACAGACACACACACACACACATACATACATACATACTGTACATACATACATACAAACATACACACTTACATACATTCATACATACATTCATACACACACACACACACACACACACACACACACACACACACACACACACACAGACACAGACACAGACACAGACACACACACACACACACACACACACACACATACATACCCACACACACATACATGCACATACTACTGCAAACTTCACGTTCTCTCTCCATAATAATAGGACCACTCTGACAAAGGAAAGCACAGCACTACATAACGAATGTAATAATTACACAGGACTGATATAACCGTAAATCATTAAATGACTCAACAAGGCAGGTTATTTTTAAAAGGGAATTCATCAATATCCTCTGGGGTACATGCAAAAAGGTCAGAGTGCCTCTCATTAAAGCCTAGGTGTGTGTATTCACGTGAGGTGGGTGTGGGTGTGCTACAATATAGTAAGGTATGTGTGGGGACCAGTAATCAGTGATTAGTGCAAACAAAATAGACAAAACAAAATCCTGTACATTTTAGAGAAACTTCCAAGCTGTTCATACAGTTTACCTACGAGCGAGCACCTAAATGAGTGTTTTAATATGAAATCAGCCGTATTAATTTGACTCATGAAATTAAATTAAATTATAATATTAGTAAAGTTAAGTACCTTTTGACTGCATTGGCAACGATAACGCTGGTAAGGAGCCCTGCATATTTACATGTACCCAAAAACTCACTTATTCATGGTGTGGTGAGCCAATTGCTTAATCTGTGTGTCAGATCAGGTGACGCAAAGTGCCAAAGTGTGTGGGCACTGTGTAGTGTATGAATCAAACCAGTACTGTCAGAACAGCAAAAGAGGAAACAGGATATTTTCATGACTCGCATTCTGCCTTCTATTATTTACTGTAATCGTGTACTGTTGAGGTCAATGTATACCAACTAAGACAAGGAGAAAAGTTACGATAGTGTTGCATCATATCATATACTGATAGGTACTAGGTACATGTGCCAACTACTGCTAATCCAACAATTACTTGAATGGTTCACATACTTAAAGAAACTGTTGACTTAAACAAAAGTGAAATATGGGGACACTATTATTAACCTACATAAAATAGATGATGTGCCAAAGCTCTACCATACATTATTTAGTCTTAAGTAGTTGAAACCCAATAAATCACATTGCCCTGTGTGCTAATTTGGCTGATACCCATTAGCTCTCCACCAGTTCTGTAAATTCTGATTTTATCCATACATTTCTTTATGTTTTGGTGGTGTTTTTTGTATTGCTTTTTTACATGGTTGTGTTAAATGGTGGCCTAAGGACACTATAAAAAATAAAACAGAATCGTGTACCACTATATATCATTCAGCTTTGGAAGCAGTCTATATGATGCAGTACCGCTGAAATCGAATAAAACTGTTTTTGCAACTGTGAGTTATGAACAATGCATTAGAGAACAGTAGAGAACACTAAAGACAGAAAGAAAGAATGAAAGAAAGAAAGAAAGAAAGAAAGAAAGAAAGAAAGAGAGGGAATCCTTCCTCCACGCTCTATGTGTGGGGAGGATCACTGTGCCATTGCTCAGGTCCAAACCCTGGTTAACCAATGCCCACTTGACTCCTGCATGCTCTTAATAGCTTCACATGTCTGACAGCTCCCTTCGCAGGGCTGTGACATATTCGCTGGTTTACTGCTGCCGGCCCGGAGGCGCTCAATGTCAATGTCAAAGCCATCTGTGCCAGCCAGGGGTCAACCCGGTCCATTCAAGAGCCGCCGTGACTATGCGCCCATCCTCCCATTCAATGTCATCTCACAAAAACCAAAAGGATCTCAACTAGTCACGTTATGACTTCATTGTTGTGTCTCCCCAGCCCAGTGGACGGGATGATAAATGGATTATTGTAATTACACCACGCCTCTGTCCACATTCTGGTGGAGGGGTGAAAATTGAGATTCCTACTGGGCTCTCTCACTAAACTGTTGATGGAAACGGACCGCTTCCTCCCCGCCACACCGCTATTGTCGATGATACATCTTTGCTGGAGAACAGTGCTTTCAGCTTTGGTCAGGCCTCGTCTTGCTCAAACCAGTGAACAATTCTGAGCCAATAGAATGTTGAATTAAATTATCTAAACTCCCCAAGCAAGGCTCTGGGTCAAACGGCGGTTCACGGGAGCTAAGTAACGCTACCTTTGCAAGTTCTGTCAGAGAGAACCAAACAGAGCATCTGTAATGGAATGTTGGTGGGGGCGAGGGTAGATATGGGTTCACCTTCAAGATTGTGATTAGAAGGTCAGGTCTAGGCTGTGCCTTATCTACAACTTCCATTTATTTTACTCATATGGTTGCACTGGCCCAGCTTTTAGATAATTTATCAACTGTTGGTACATAATGCCTTAGTCCTTCTGGTGGGATGCAGGCACTTGCTTGTCGACATGTGCAATTGTCTGATGACATTGTTAAGAAATGCAATGCTCAATCCTACCAACACTTGACACAAATATGGTAATTTACATTTTAGTCATTTAGCAAACTCTTTTATCCAAAGCGACGTACAAAGGAGAGAAAAATCCTTATGCTTGGCAATGGATAATTTAAAAAAGGCTCAGTGTTTTATACTATACTAGATACCATTACCATGCAAATGGCATTATATTAGGCACATAGGTTATATTTTACATTTTAGTGTTCATGGAATAGTTTTTTTCTTACTTTGCTATGAAAAGCATGGCTTGGGTGAACTTCTACCTTATTGTAGATATGTTCTGCTGAGCTGTATTCTAGTGTGTTGCTATGATAAGTCATGGTTTAAGACTGTATAACAGTAGTTAGAAACTAAATTCCCTGTTGATATTGCAGTGTTACGTCGATGAAGTCAAAGTGTAAATTATATGCAAAAGTACTGTATACATTATTGGCAAGCTACAATGCTGTAAAATATCAATTAGAACTTTTCAAAGACTAAATGGTCAAATTTCAAACATCACCTTGACATTTCACATCACTGGTTGCATCAGTGTTCATTTGGGCACAAAAGGCCTTCAACTTGGAACACAATCTACATTGCTAATGCTTGGATTTTGGATTGTCTTAATTAAGAACATAAAGGCCAAAATAGTCTTCATTCAGTCAAAGATCAAAGATCAGGTTCAACGGAAAGATACAGAACTCCAAGGCCCAGCCCACTGAAGTAGACAGCACTGAGCTAATCAGCCAGCCTTTTGCAATATAGGTGGACAGATAATGGAGATAGTGTTTAAACAGCATTGCACTGTTATTTTGGGGTTAAAAATCAATGGCCATTTAGAGACTTGCCAACTACAAACTGATTATTTGAGATGTGATATAGGGTCAAAGTTTTTTTTAGAGGTTGTTTTGTCTTGTAGATTATCCTCTTCATACAAACAGTGTAAAGGTAACCCAGTGCTTTCTCCAATCTGTTTAAACTTTACTCTTGGAATGGTCAAATTCTGGGTTTGTTGGTAGGCAGTTAAGAAGACATCAGTAAAATGTACACTAGCCACTGGCATGTACAAGTTTTTATGAGGCATTACAAATACATTTATTTTCAATGTTATTATTATATAGAAAGAAACATATTAATTTTCTTATTAAACAATGCACTGACCAGATAGCCTTATCTATCTATCTATTTATCTATAATTTGTGGTTCAGAAGAAACTGTAGTAAAATGCAAAAATTCTATTGTTCTTCAGCAATTTCTCTGTAATGTATCAACTCCACAGTACACTACATGGTACATAGATTATTTAGTTGATCAGACAAGTTTACAGGATGTATGTCCGATCAAGCAGATTGCAGGAAAAAAACCTGAAAATAACTAGAGGCAAGCAGCCTCATGACTGTTTTGATCAGCTTTCCCAACGATTGGAGGCTGAGCCCTGAATGATGTCGCCTATCATTACACTGTGTATATCCATGACTCTAAAAATACCCCCTACTCCATTCTTAGGATGAGATCATGGGCTTTACGAGAGAGACGTCGAGTGTATGATTATAGGCTTTTGTCAGGAGCATGAAATCACCATTTGTCAGCGCCGTGTCAGACCCGGCGTCCCGAAGTGGTTCAGGGGAACACACATCATCATGTTCATACCATTGGTCAAGACCTTTGCGCACAGCCTTAATAACCGTTTAATCTTTTTTATGACAAACGTCATGATAGTGCGCATTTATTCTGTGCTGCTACAACATTTGCTTAATGCATAAACTGCCAGGCCTTGCTCATTTTCAGGTGATAGCCCAGTGAAAAATGTGCATATCCCGACCCCTCTATAGCGGGGCTACCTTACTCAAAGGCCGATCACCCCACAATCAGCTCCCACAATGAAAAGCTGAAGCTTTGAGGCCCAGCTGGGCCCCTAATGTTAGAGGGTGGAGCCCATACTCAAATAACCAGAGTTACATGGCCTGTTACTATGCCTATACTCAGGCTTTGCTCTCTAACAGCTCCACTACTGCCATAAGGCGGAGCCAGATGAGTCAAGACCCCGCTGCTTCCTAACAATGTTCCGGAGGGGATAACACCATCTAGAGCCACTTATAACTTGCTTAATGTCCACCAACCACCAGCTCCAGCCTCTTGCCGGCAGCATTGCCTAACACAGCTTCACAGGGGGGAACCAGACGCAATATCCCAGAGATAATATTTTATGAGAGGGGATGGCGATGACCGCAAAGCAGTCGAGCAGATGACACTAACAGAAACACTCCAAACCGGTGCCGCTGATGCCGCCACGCTCCTAGTCGAGTGCACCCACAGCCCTTCTGCTCCATATGCGACCGTGGTCGTGTCACACAACCAATGTCATAACCACTGTGGCCGAAACTTGCCACCCGGCCACCGCTGTGCCACAGCAAACAAACAACTGCTCTGTCCTATAAACTGCTGACATGCACTGCACATAATAGGTCAAAGCCTTTACAGGACAAAGAAGGTTCAATCTGCCACCTTCTGCAGATACACAATGGGGGTGAAAAGCTATTAAAGTAACCACTCTTTTGAACTAAATGCGCTGTATTAACCTTCAGCATTAAAGCAGGGTTAGGATGCAAGACCGTCCTGTCTGCACTCAGCATAAGGCATTGTAGGCTATCTGATAACACGCAAAAATCACTGCCTCTATTAGCTGAAGTCAAGACTTGCAACAGAGCTTTCTTTGAGGACAAAAAGTGTACAGAGACTTCCCCCAAAGGCTCCACCACTGCCATCATGCCCATCAGAGACATAATTCTCAGAGTTGGCACCCTCCAGGATGTCAAGAGACGTGTGTCAGTGCTTGCAGTGCTTTGCGCCACTCTTAGGAGAGGTGTGCACGACCTCAAGAGTCCTTGAGTAGGGGGCCATCTGGGATGGGACCACCATACTTTTCTCACACTTTTCACACATTACCTCGGCTGGGAAGTTGGCTACGAGCAGCCAGTCTTCCAGATAATGCAAAGCTCTCAGGCCCTTTCTCTCTATGCAAAGACCTGCATCCACACACTTGAAAAAACATGACATGGATTACTGATAGAAAGGTCCCTGAAATGCAAAGCTCAAAATCCTCTGGTGGCAACACCATATGGCCACATGAAAGTAGGTGTCCTTCTGGTCTACTGACACAAACCAATCGCCTGATTGCACTGCCTTCAAGAACTGATACCAGCTTCAAGAACTCTGGGCTGTTCAGCACCCGTAGAACCAGTATGGACACTTTCTATGAGGCTGCCACATCTTGAGCACTTCCCACGAACATCTTATCCACCAGTTTCACATTGTGCTCATTCTTGGTCGGGAGGGGTGGCTGGGATTAAAAGGCTGCATCCTCCAGACAGGGGCGGAGTGGCCATCGGGAGCACCGGGATTTTTCCCGGTCGGCCAATAATCTATCGAGAACCAGCCTGCAGACCGGCCTTCGCAGCAGTCGTGTCAAATTCACGAGCGGCCCATCGAGATTGCATGTACGTCAAATCATGGTCCCGTAAAAATCTCTAAGTTCTCTGAGAGTTATGCAATTTGGCAGTCCAACCACTATTTATAGCACTATTTGTCTCTGTACATCACACCTATGGTGTGTATCAAACTCACTCCCATTAATCCAACCTTCTGATTTTTGTTTAGCCTACTATATTGGTGTAATTATTTTTTATTCAGACGCTCCATTACTTTCATGACCACAAATATAAATTGGCCAGCGATTTAATTCGTTCTTTTGTTGAATGTAGAATGGTAGGAGCAAATTGCCTCATGGGAAATGCGTATCGTTGTGCCTTTATCAAGTGAACCTAAGGAGATAAATTAGCGGCTATCAGGGAGAGAGAGCAGGTGAAGCGGACCTGATGGAGGGACATAAGAGAAAGGAGAAAGGAGGGGGCAAAAAGGCCAGACTGAAAAAGAGGCGGATGCTGGAGGAAAGTGCATCAAAATGTACAAGAATTACGGATTTATTCAACCAGCCGTCAACTAAATGCGAGTGAGTTGACAGGACACATTGTTGCGAATTAGCATAACATTTGAGCCAATACGGGACGCGATTTGTTCCGTATTTTCCATAAATGTACATATACAAATACACTGTCACTGTCACTGTCATGTCTGTCACCCACACATCAACACTAAATCTAACAATAATGATCAAAAGCCGCCCGTTTGTTTGTGTAGTTGATATGGGAGGTGGAGGGGATGCGGGTTGGGCCAGTTTTGGGCACGTTGGTGGGCCGGTGCAGTCAGAATTGTCCCGGTGGATTTTTGTGTCCCACTCCGCCCCTGCCTCCAGCTGAGCGCAGTATCTACTGGAGGGGTGTAATGGCTGTGCAGGGCAAGAAGCAAGCAGCAAGCAGCTGGAGGGTAACTTTTTGCAGGGTGTTCCAGGAACACCAGGAAAAGCCGGAGCCACCACAGACGGTGTTGGGGGGCAAGCTCTGGCGTAGGCGTTAAATTCCAGTGGTTTGCCTTGGTCTGTCATTGGCAGTGGAGTAGACTCAGGAAGCTTCACCTTGAAGAATCATAGCTAGCTGTAGGACGGCTGGGTAGACATCCTTCAATTCTGGCGTCTCCCACTGAGACAGTGCAGATCCAGGGTAGGGACTGCCGAGCTCCAGCACATTGCCTTCCGACTCCAGTGCATTGCTGAGTGCCTACTCCAGTGGTACCTTTTCTTTGGAATATGCCGCCCTCCTGACTAGGAAAGGGAGAGCAGCTCCCGAAGTGGACAGTGGACATGAAACTCCCAACTCCCAACTCTGTCACTATTCCCTGTCTCCATATGGAGAATGGGGTGAGTGGCCCTTAAGTAGGGTAGCCCCAGATCATGAGGGGGTGGAAAGTGCAAATGCTTCATTAAGCTGGAGTGCAGCAAGAAGAAGCTGTTTGTAGCAAAGCTGCTGGAGGGCGGAGCCAATACGAAGTATGAGTGTGTTACACCTATACAGTTTACTCTGTTACATGTAGTTAAGTATTTTTTTTTTCAAATACATTGTACAGTACTTATAGGAGCAGGGGAGACTGGGGACAGTTGTAACATGCTTTTTTGTACTTGTCTTGTTGCAATAATTCAGTATAAGTGATACCTTTCGTTTTAACATATAGGCAACATACATCTTTTGTCTCTATATTTACTTCACTATTTCAAGGCCATGTGCCTTACTTTTTGTCTAATTTTCATCTTCATTTCATCATCTTTCATTTGCATCATAGCGAGTGCCTTGGGGACAGTTGTATTGTGTCAGGGACAGTTGTACAGTTGTGGCCAATGATAATTATAACATTCCAGTTTAAAGGGGTAAAGTCAAATTTACAACAACCACCATGGATTATTCAGACCAACATAGTGGTGGAAAGAGGTTTTTCTATAACAGTGTTGTACAAAGTTGTACTCTTGTTTTCAAAATGCCAGTGAAACAGTCGCCTACAAACCAAGAGTGTGACATTTTCTTAAAAGTGGCTGGCCTATTTCACTTGCTAGCTTCTCTTGCTGGTAGCTACCGATTGTAATGCGTGTTACAACTGTCCCCAACTGACCACTCCAAATAGTTGGAAAGCTTCTAGCCTACAACGTCGACTGCTCTACATATACATAAATATACAGCCGCATTGGACTCTAGTTCGTAGGCTACATCAATGACACAGCTATATTGAACCAGGACTCTTGTCAGAGAAACGCTATGACAGTCAATCAAAACACATTAGTCTCTGTGTTGAAATCAGTGGGGAAAATGGGCTGCACAGTTGTTTTTTTCACTGTTGTATTTGGTAGCCTAACATAATATTATGCTAGGAGCTAGCTAGTCACCAGCGTGAGATAAAATAATGTTAAGTTAGTGTTAAAGAGTTAAAGTTAACCATAGTCCACTGTTAAGCTGTTTAAGTTACTTATTGATGGCATTAGAATTATGTTATTAAAGTTAACGTTCCTCATTTAACCGTCTATGGTACTGTGATACATAAACATGTGTAACATATAATTTGGGATTTACCAAGTTACTGTAATAATGTGATGTTATTGTAGTGAAGGGGCAGCCACTTGTGTCACTTTTGGAGAGACATTGATGATAGGCCTAAAAGATTATGGTTATATACAGGCCAGCCTACAAATATGTTTTATTCGGTAAAAAATGTGATTTGGTTCTGGCATTTTAACTTTTATATATTTTGGCCATAACCCCACATCGGACATAACACAGGTGTATTAAATCTCATCATATGAAGAATCATTTTATGATTTTCAACAATACAGTTTCACTCTTGCTCAGGTATTTTTAAATGGGTTATTTTACTTTTATTTGAGTCATCATAATCATTATTATTATTTGTATTATTATTATGGGATAATATTTTAACTTGAGTACAGATTTTCTTTACTCGACGCACCTCTGTTGATCACCCACCCCTTTTTTTATGTCACGAAAAGCACACTACTGCAGTGGATGAGATAACACCTTCAAATGGCATATTGTTATTTGTTCAACCACAATTGGAGCATGTTCATCAGCATTTGGAGTGAAGTGACCACAACTAGACACATTTACCTCTGAGCGAAATTACCAAAACCCCACAAAGGCACCTATCGGCGAATCACACTGTGTGAAACATTTAAGGCGTGGGACATGAGATACAGCTGTTCGTTGAACTTCAGATAAAGTGCAATGTTCACGGGTTTAATGTATGACTAGTGGCAGACCAGCCCGTCTGAATCACTGTTCAGATTTAGCTTTTATAGCTATGCACTATGCGAGCTTGGAACACCTTGTTCGTAATTGCATTACAATGAGAAGCCAACTTCTTCAAGTGGACAGTAGGCAATCCACCAATTGTGATTGTCAAACATGATCTAAAAGCCAACTGAACATTAGCCTACCTTCTGTGTAGTTTATGAAAAGACCAACATCAAAATAGTTTGAGGCGACGGTGCCCGTGCCGGTATTAGGCCCGTTGTTCTTGCAGCCTACTTCAAAATATGTTTTGAAACTCAGACATGTGACGTAGTGCACCCCTGGCCTAACTGAAATCTTTTCAGCAACAAAGCAAGCGTTAATTACTTCACACGCTTGCATTAAAATATGCATCCTGATTTGTGTGTAATTTGTTCAAGGTAAAACACAACGACATTTCACACAGACAACAGAATGAAAGCCATATCACCCTATTTTATTTGTGAAGTCCTACATCTGTTTTACCAAAAGGTGGCACTCTTGAGTTTTCAGAGGGCAAAGGGATTCGTCTCGACATTGTCAAAAACGTTGAGAACCATGGCAGGAATGTGGATAATTTTATCTTAATTTGGATACATAGGTGATATTTAACATTTGTGAACACAAACAATTGAATTACCAGACATGCTTTAATTTATTAGAGTTAGAGTAGCCTATAACAAACTTTGGAAGCGATTATGTAGCCTACGTGTTCCGCTCTCTGTGAGGACAAAATAAATGTATTCTAAATATACGTTTGACAGTTATTACACAAAACCGTGTTAACTGTGTGCAAATGCATGGCCAGGCAGTCTCCACTCTTCAGAGCAGAAACGTGACTTGCCATTGTGGTTCAGCCTACACGTAAGGCTGCATAACACTGGATCTCATCAAAAGGTTAAGATTCGGATACAATTATAAATATTTTGAAATAGATAGTGTCACACATTGTATTCCTAAATAGTTTAAAGTAAACAATTCCAAGAGATGGATTTTTTTTTATTATTATTTACCAGCCTAAAGAAAGCGAATGGGTCAAGTCTATGGACAGTTTGCATGTGCGCCCCATATGTTGACGATAAAAAAGGTCTTAATATTTTAAGGCTTTGATTTTGCAAAAGAAAAAGTGCACGAAACAGTTAAGAGGTTGAGGTTCAGCTGACAGTCAGCTGATAGCCTCTGACAGTTGAGAAAAGTTTTGTTTCTATACTAATATGTTAATTAGCTATCGGTTCGAGTGAGCCTATTGGCTCGTTGGTCGAGTCAATTTCCCTGACGTCAAGGCAGCTATAAAACTCAGCAATGCTTTTAAACTCATCTGCTTCGTGATCCTTTTAAAATTCTCTTACGAGCCTGGACAATTTCATTGTTCAAGCCTGCATTTAGCATAATTCTAATAACTCTCAACTCTACCGATCTAGGGAATGCTGTCTTGAACAGTTCAATGTTTGAAATACAAAGCCGCCGAAATTCTTATGAAAAGCGAGGAAAAAGATTTCTACACGCTGAGCTCCGATGCATCTGTGCATTAGACTCTGCAAAGGAAAACTAATAGTTGAGAGTTAGGACCGCGTCGCCGGAAAGCCTTGAAAAGCTTCTTCTTTTTTTTTTTTTTTTTACTAAAGATAAATACATTTAACAACATCAAGCTGGCTCACACTCTTCCAAACCAGTCCAGTTTGACAGCTGCTCTTCACCCCCTTTGGAGGACTGTCAACAGCAAGAGGATGGCATCAGAACTGGCAATGAGCAACTCCGACCTGCCCACCAGTCCCCTGGCCATGGAATATGTTAATGACTTCGATCTGATGAAGTTTGAAGTGAAAAAGGAGCCGGTGGAGCCCGATCGCAGCATCAACCAGTGTAGCCGCATGATCGCCGGGGGATCCTTGTCTTCCACCCCGATGAGCACGCCTTGCAGCTCGGTTCCCCCTTCTCCAAGCTTCTCGGCGCCCAGTCCGGGCTCGGGGAGCGAACAGAAGGCACACTTGGAGGATTTCTACTGGATGACCAGTTATCAGCAGCAGTTGAACCCGGAGGCTCTGGGCTTCAGCCCCGAAGACGCAGTAGAGGCGCTGATCAACAGCAGTCACCAGCTTCAGACATTCGATGGCTATTCTAGAGGGCAGCAGTTTGCCGGTGCAACCGGAGGAGGAGGCACCATGGCCGGGGAAGAGATGGGATCAGCCGCCGCGGTGGTCTCCGCAGTTATCGCTGCTGCAGCCGCACAGAACGGAGGTCCACTCCACCACCACCACCACCACCATCACAATGCCGGGCACCATCAAGTACCGGGAGTCTCGAACCACTCCGGGGGAAGCCACCAGCACATGGATTTGGATGACCGGTTTTCGGATGATCAGCTGGTGTCCATGTCGGTGCGAGAGCTCAATCGGCAGCTACGGGGGGTCAGCAAGGAAGAAGTAATCCGGCTCAAACAAAAGAGGAGAACCCTCAAAAACAGAGGCTATGCCCAGTCCTGTCGCTACAAGCGTGTCCAGCAGCGGCACGTCCTGGAGGGAGAGAAGACCCAGCTCATTCAGCAAGTTGAACACCTCAAACAAGAGATCTCCAGGCTGGTCCGGGAGAGGGATGCCTACAAGGAAAAATACGAGAAGCTCATCAGCAATGGCTTCAGAGAAAACGGTTCCAGCAGTGACAACAATCCTTCCTCCCCGGAGTTTTTCATGTGAGTCTACGTCTAATAATAAGAGAGAAAATACAACCCGAGCTGGTCAGTGCCCCATGTAAAAAGTTTTTTTTTATGTGAAATATTTTTGGGGGTTTATTAGACAAAGACAAATCAATATTGCCAACTTTCAAAACAATTTTCTTTTTGGTTTTCTGAGAACCAAGGCTCGATCAAGCCTGTCAATCTGACTTTCATACGATTTTCGGGGGGCTTGACATAGAAAGATCGAACTTGTCATCAATAGTTATGAACTTCATTTTGGAGCGTGCTCTGAAACCTGCCATCTTCCTATTTTTTTATTACCATGCCTATTGTTTTTAAAGCATTTTGTCGAGCTCTTGAGTTTTCATCGATGTTCATTTGGCTTGCACTGTTTTAAATATGATTGTCATATTTTGAGCAAACTTGATTTTTTTTTATGTGTGCATGCCTTCAGATGTGTACACCACTGAAGCTCATCAGTTTGGCCTTTTTAGAGGTGCTTGCCAAACCGCTGTAATAACCTTCTGTATGAAGTTTTTTAGTTTTTTTGGCCTTTTACTTTTTTATCTGCCAAAGTAAGAAGACTGCAACCCTGCCATTTTTACCCCATCACCATCTCATGCGTTATGCTTGCTATTTTATGTTAAGCAGCAATATTTTACATAAGACACAATATATTGTTTGTATAAAAAGAGACTGTGTTATTGGACTACCCTGCATGCTGGACATGTACGGTTTTCTTTTATTTTTTGTGCTTGTAAACTTTTCTTGGATGAGTCCAGCATGACATTCATACATTTCTTTTATCACCAAGTCACTTTTTTGGAATACAGCAAAAAAGTGAAAGGACAGCTACCATCCCCTCCCCTGAAAAAAGTTGACCGTGATGAGTTGCACGAACATCGGCACCCATTTCCATACAGCCCATGCACTGATGCATTCCTGTTGAAAGTTGGCGGACTGGAGTCAATGTGGCTGGCTGGGGGGTGGGGAAGGAACTCATCGTTTCCAAATGGAACCAATCCCTCTTCGGGACTAAAGTGTCTGTTGCTTAAAGCGGTTTGTTTATTTAATACATATCCCATTCTTGTGCATTGGATAACTCTGGAATGAAAGACTGATGTTTAAACATATAATTTAAGTATATAGTTTTATTATCTGTACGCCTAAAAAGTGAAGGTTGTTACGCCAGAGGCTGATGTAAAAGATACATGTCATGGCTTAATTAGGTTTATAGGATTTGTGTGGTCCTATGCACTAAATCTGTTATTGGTGTGAAAAGATAGGAGGCATTCAAGTTTGTATCAAAAGCAGGTTTTACATAAGCGGAAACTGAGTTTTTGCAGCATGTGCTTGCAATTAAAACAGAAGTGTGACAGATGTAGTCCTTGTTATCGCTTACCACTGTCTGTATTTAAAAACCAAAGTATTAAACGAGGAGAAACTTAACATGGATAACAATGCATTCAGAAAACAGTTATGTAGCATACAGACCTGAAGTATTTTGGACTGAGTTGCACTAAAATTGCCTGCAATCATTTATTACAAAATGGAATCTATCTAGAACGCTAATTTAAAAGCAGTTTCATGGCATTGCTGGATAATTTAATGATATTAGTTGTGATATCACACAAGACTAGTTTCTTTTTGTCTTAAATTCATTATTTACATGGCAATAATATAATAATCAATAATGTCTGGACATTGTTTATAGTCAGGGATTGAAACCCTGCTTGTGATGGTGAAATACCATTCATCCGTAAATTTTATAAAAGTATGTTAATTAAACTTTCCTCATATATTTTGCTGTGCAAAATTATGTCATTCACTAACCATATGTGATGTTCATATGTGCTTATTTTCATTTCATACAATTATATAATATGCAATAAAAACAATTTGGGCTCAATTAAGTCTCTCTGAGTGTGGATCGAGTCCGGAGCACTTATTATACGTTGGCTAAGCAAAAGACCTTGTCAGGGAACTTAAACAGAATACTTTTCGGGACAACTGATTTTCATAAACATGTCGACTTAGACCTCTTTGCTAATACAAAGATGAAATTCTTTGCTTAAAAGGAGGTGGGCACAGAGAGCCAACGACAGACTTTGCCAGTGATAAGATCTGAAACTTGGTGCTTCCAGGAGATGATTACACAACCGCAGAAACTACATATCCCGTCATATGACCACTGCACGTGCACAACCACTTCAGTGACAGGTAGCCTACTGCTCAACTTCTCCCACAATCTTATCCTATAGCTGGCAATTACTTTTAATCATGATATAGCTGACATGATAACGACAAAAGGGATAACGTGCAGACCGTGCTTCAAACGAGGGTTAATGTTTTATCTGACATCAAACAATACATTGGCCGATACGATCCGAAAGGTAAACCAATCAAACCCGTAAACACAATTGTAAATGGCTCAATTTAGCAATAAACCGCGTGAAATGCTGCAACGTTCTTTTGCTCCCGTTTGTTAACATATATTCAAATAGACACCTGTTAGTCGGAAGACATATAGTGGAATGGTTAGCTCAATCAATTTTGCCTTAACGTTAGCGAAATGTTATTGTATACTCAGAGTCCTGAGTGGTAAAAGGAACAGTGGATTTATAGCTTTAGGTTAACTTGAACAGTTTATCTAAATCAAACATGGGATGTTAGTGTGGAACATGTATGTCTATGACGACATGTGTGATGTATAGGTATATTCTCTGAATTAAATCGTGCAGTATTTCAGATCTAAGGGACAGTGATTTACGAGCCAGTCTATTACACCTTAAGGTGAATATACTCAGTTAATGTTTGGGATCATATTGTAGTATGGAAGTGGGATACAAGGCTGTTCTCTTTACGCTGTGGATGTGAAATCTTTTGTCAGATATGTATTATTGTCAGCTTGGTGCCATAAGAGATGTTGTAGTCTACATTTAACATACATGACAATGAAATTCATGTCATATATCTGTGCAATAGCTTTTATATATGCTATTTGTCAGCGTCCTTTAACTAGTGGTATAAAGCCTTAGACATTGGAGGTATGACAGTATTTTACTAAGAAAAATTATTTTGAAATTGTACCCACAAATATATGTGTCTGGTAATTTCTTTATGTGAAGGCATTGCTGTAATTTAAATATTAGTATCTTTCCCTTTTGATTGTGCATCGCAGCTTATTGATGAATTTTCAAATGGACACCTTTCACACGTACGCATTTTAGATGTTTTTGGCACAAAATAGTCCAGCACAGAAGGAGGGCAGTCATGTTACCAACTCAAGGCCGTCTCTAAGCTTTGGGGGCTCTGAAATGAGATGGATCCAAAGTCCAGAAAAAATTGCTTGTCTGAGATCATTTCATGTCCTCTTTTCTATAGATTTCTACAACAATTAGAATGGAAATAGTTTCAAAATGTACACAATACCGATGTTGGATGCAAACGAGCAGGGCTGTTCAGACTGTGCAATTTCCCCACCAAATAATGTGATAATCGTCTGCTCTTGTGCTTCCTTTTCAACCTAGTACGATTGCTAAAAGATGCCTACAGAAAAGACACTTAAAGAGACTTAGAGAAAGGTATAGAGAGAGGGAAATAGTGAGACAGTGGCTTCAGATTTGACGGAATGAAATGATTTTCCTGATGATTAATCTCTCAGAAAGGAGCCAGCTTGTGCAATGTAAAAATGATAAATCATGAGGGGGAGGCTCGCCGCAGCTGTGCCAGGCTTAGCTCTTAGCATGCGCACGGGCTGCGATTTATGACAGAGCCACGCTCAAGCTTACTTACACAGAAAAACTGCTCAATTTATCTAATTACATATGTCTTTCAGGGGGGTAAGGTAGATGGTTTCTGTGAAATGCAGAAAGGCCTCTGTCATATCATTTCCTTGTGTTACTATGTTGAAAGATACTAAACTAGTTAATTTTAGGTCAAATAATTGTATGTGTTTAGTTTAGTCAAAGTATGCCTTTGTGCAGGCCTGATCTACAAAACATCTTATAAAATAGTCAAGGACCTACTGCAGCACTGCTTTATAACAGACAGCAAATACCGTAAACAGTACTACTAAATAAAAAGGCACTGAAGACCACCATTAAAATACTCAGAGAAAATATAATATTAAGCAAGACAAAAATACATTCTGCAGTTTTTTTCCCTGATCCCCACTCATTCATTCTACATCAGTGTGCTCTTGTAAAAGTGACTTATGTGTGCGGGAGCCCATGAGTGGTGGGCTTTTTGGGTACTGCGGGTCTGTAAAGGGGAGGTGTGAGGGTCAGTGCAAGAACACAGGGGCCTATCACAGAGTCATTACACTGATACCCGCCCTCAAGGGACACCGCACTCATTTCCAGTGGAGATCCTTAAGAGAGGGTGTGAGACACAGAGAGACACACACACATGTGCATGTGTGTACGTGCATGTAGACACACACACACACTTGTTGTTGTGCACAACTCACCCCATCTCTTACCGACAGACTGGTCAGCTCTCTCGCTCTCTATCTTTTATTCTTTCTTTTTTATTTACTCGCTCCCTCTCTCTCGCTCCCTCTCTCTCTCTCTCTCCCTCTCTCTATTTCCTCAGTGCGTACCCTACAACATATTTCATCTTTGCAGGTCTATTTTGGATGGTGTTTTGTATTTGTCTGAGTAAAATCAACTGCCAATGCATAAATGCAAATCTATAAGAGACAAAAACCATCAATGTTGAGGTAAAAACTATTCTATATTTGCGTGTGAGCCAAAAGAGTGATGAACTGTAGTCCAAACATCCTACAAACAATTGGAAAAGGTTAAATATTGGTTTTCGAGAAATGCAGCTGATGAAATTCTAAATAAACACCTACACAGAGAGGTCAGTAAGATCCCAGAGGGACGCTACGCTAGCGAGTCTCTCTCTGGACCCAGCTTTGTCTTATTAATGATTTATCACAGCCATTTTTGTTTCTTTACCAACACGGCGTAAGACTTTGTATGCTTTAGTAGAAACACTTTTCAGCAACAAACCACAAACCTAAAAAAAGGTTTATAACTTATTTAGAAAAAAAATAAACATACCTATACATTTATTTTGTGGTCGGTCTGTAAAGATATTAATATCAGGCAAAAGTGTAAAATTACAATTTTGCTTAAAATAATTTTGAAATATTAATATGAACGGAATGTTTTTCCTTCAGTTTGTTTCATCTCAAAAGTACAGCTGAGATCTTAGGATGTGTAAGGGAAAAAGCAAAAGGGATTTGAGGAAAGAATAAGAAAGGGCGGCAATGAGAGTGAGAGGGAGCGAGAGAGAGAGAGAAGTGTGTATGATGGAAGCTTCCAACTTTCTCCTTTTATCTCACAAACCTGTCTTAGCTGCTGAAGGTCACTGAGAAAAAGGCATCATCATTTACCTTAAATCAGAGAATGAAAGCTTGCTCTCCCTCAGGAGTGAAATATGAATTGTAGATCAATTAAGACACATTTATTATACTAAATTTTAGTGAGAAATACCTTCTCTCTGTCTCTGGCATGGTCTCTTTCATTCTTTCTGTCAGTCTGTATCCGTTTTTCAGTTTTGTATGCTCTCTCTCTTTCTCTATTTTTCTCACTCTCTCTCTCTCTCTTTCTCTCTCGGTTCCCCCTTCTCTGAAGTCACACAGTGCTTCAGATAGATATTTAGACAAAATCCACTTCTCCCTCATTAAAGGTGTTGTCCTTGAGAGCCGTCTGGCTCCAGGTTATGTTGATAATGAGGTGCACAATACACTTAGGAGTAATTTTATATGACTGCAAATGTACCCAAAGCAAAACTGCAGTGACTTCTATGAATCTAATACTGATTCCCCTTAGCCATGCTTCAGACGGGCGACAAGGACTCATAAAATGTGCATTATAAAGAACGTTCAAAGAGAAATGATTGCGATCAGTCAATTTAGTTTCCTTTTTGTTTAGAATGCATTATTAATTTAGCCCTTCTAACATTGCGACTTCTAGAAAATTCCTACAGACCTCACAGGTCAACCCTCAAAATGTTTTCATAACAAAGGAGTTTGGACAAGAAGGGCCCAATAAAACCGGTGACTTGACATGTTTGAACTCACTCGCATGTACGTCAATGGCTTTAAAAAAGAGATGACTTTATAGGATGTGGCATGGACAGTTATCTCTCCCTCTCTCTCCCCCTCTCCCGATGTGTGGTTTTGCTGGATGCTGATGCTGACAGTGACTCTGTGAGTGTCTCTGCCCCTGCGTTCCCTCCATCACCTCCACGGCCGACCGCTGCTTTCCTGGAGTCGCTAAAATTGAGTTATGTGGCATTTATTTGAAAACCCAATAATTTTAGATTTTTTTTTTCCATAGAGGGTGGAGGTGCAGTATTTCCATACGCAGGCTTATTTTCCTGGATTTTCACAGAGAGAGAGAAAGAGAAAGGGAGAGAGAAAGAGGAGAGAGAAGGGGATGCACTGAAATGAGCAACACCACAAAGTGTGGATAGTCAGGATGAAGAGATGTGTGTTTTCTTACATCAGCATTGGCTGCTTGCTTCTGAGGGTCATCATATAGGAAAATGAATCATAATGTATTATAATAATTAACAATGATGTGCATAACAGGATTGCTCCCGAAAGAAAAGTTGACCTTTTGATGTTTTAAATGGGCCTAAAAGGAAATAAAATAGTTTAGGATTTCAACAGATTAGGCCAATTTATGATTGAAATGTTTTTTTTTTTTCTAATTCATATTCCTGCCTTAGCTCTCAAGCAGGTTGTGAATATTTCGAGTGGAAATATGAATACACATAACGGTTGTCTGTCATTAGGGCTCTGAGAGAAAGGACAGCCTGTGCTGCCCTGCTCTACCGAGGTGTTCATTTCAGGAGGGCAAGACAATGCTTCTCTTACATCTGAATTCTAATGAGGCCAAAAAGGTGATTCAATGCAAACAACACCTCTCCTTTAGTGCTCTCTTGCTCTCCCCCTCTATCTCTCTCTCTTTCCCTCCCCCTCTCTCTCCCTCTCTCTCTCTCTCTCTCTCTTTCTTTGACTCTCTCTCATCATGCTGCAAGTCAAACAGACATTGATCTTTCAACCGAAGAAGGTGACCTACCACACCTCTAAAGTCTTAAGTCTTTTTTCAAGTGTTCGGTATATTTCTCACGGGCAAAGCAGTGTCGTATCTGGAAGAGCCTACTTCAGAGTGAGATGTTAAGAGACTTTGCTGCTGTAGTGTCCACATATATGAACTTGAAGATGTTTCCAGGTATAAAAGACTGCACGTGTGTGATGTCCTGTGGGCTCAGTAGCCTTCTGTGTTAGTGTGTCTGTTTGTGTCTCTCTGTGTGTGCAGGTATTTGTCTGCCTGTGTGCATGTCTCTCTAAACAAGCTAAAGTGTGTGTGTGTGTGTGTGTGTGTGTGTGTGTGTGTGTGTGTGTGTGTGTGTGTGTGTGTGTGTGTGTGTGTGTGTGTGTGTGTGTGTGTGTGTGTGTCTGTGTGTCTGTGTGTCTGTGTGTCTGTGTCTGTGTCTGTGTCGAGTAATGTCTGACTTGTAATGCCACCTATTAGGTAGGCCTTTATGCTTTTTAGTGAATAGAAATGCAATAGTGAAATGCAATAATGTGTCAACATACCCATACACACACACACACACACACACACACACACACACACACACACACACACACACACATACACCCCCACAAACATACACTCTCACACACATACAAGGAAATACAGACAGGCAGGAGGTGCTTCGTGGGACACCACATTCATTGTGTAACATAGACAACCCCCCCCCCACACACACACACAAACTCCTCCAGAATGGAAATATACAAAAAGTGTCAATGCAGCCGTTTTAAAAATGAATCTGCACCTGTCATAAAAAGTAATACAACAACAATGATAATAGCATTAATAATGTTTTTTTATTTTAGCATGTTTATGTACGTCTCATTACTAACAAAAGAAAAAAAATGCATTTTTAAATATTATGTCTATATATTTCTTATATTTATGTATGTTTATGTTAGATTCTCTCTGTGTGGTTTCATACTGTGACATTTCTTTGTCAGGTCGTCTCGGAAGTTTCTTCACCTGTGACCTGAAAGCCTGCTCCTTCCTCTCCCCGCCCTTGCAGACTGAGGTAACCTCTTACCCCACACGCATTTCTCTCCCATCGGTCCCACTTGCCACATTGATGTATTACTATAATGATAATAATAATAATAATAACAACAACAACAACAATAATGATAATTGAATTTATTGTTGTCATTCTTTTTTTTTCTTAGTAGTAGTAGTAGTATTGCACACACATGATGTTTACATTATTACATACATTATGATTTTAAGTTATATATAACACTTACAAAGAATCGTTTTTATTTGTGTACAATGTCTTGCAATATCCTCAACTTGATCACCTATAATGGAGCCATCAAACAGAAGCACAAATCTGTGATCATCTCAAATCAGTGGCTGGGCCCTGAAGACAACACAGTCAAATGTTTATCACTAGACCTACTGTTGCAGTAATTGGCTCACTGATTGTGCTCTCTCCTATCCCAATCGGCACGGCGTTAGAGTGGATTAATTTACGAGATAGAGCTCTAATGTTCCATCTGTTTGCCTTTGGGGCACCACCCCTCTCCCTTTAGGTTAAGGCA
>NC_137927.1:13959131-13961631 GCF_963457725.1 Sprattus sprattus
TCCCCACATCTTCACTCTCCTCTCAGCCGTGAGGATTTACTTATCCGCTCTTCTGCACACTGGAAATATGCACAACAAATGCACTCCTAAAGGACAAGCAAAAAAAAAAAAGTCTTTCTTATTGAGTGGGATAAGAAACAGCCGCAGAAAAGCAAACCAACAACCAAAGAGAGAGAAAAAGAAAGAAAAAAAGCCCTTTTCACATGGGTCTCTGTTGGGCAATAATCTCTCCTCTCCTCCTCCCGGCGGCGCGGTGCAGATAGCAGACCTCTGTCCGTCTATCCTGCTGTCTAATCTCCGCCCGCCCCAGTCATTGAGAGAGGGAGAGAGAGAGAGGGAGAGAGAGAGAGAGAGAGAGGGAGAGAGGAGAGGCTGTACCGTATCTCTAGGCCGTCTCGTAACTTAAAGGAGAGCAGCTCTGCTCCGTGTTCTGCTCTCCTGCTTATCATAACACGTTTATCCCCCCATAAGCCGCCACTGGAGCTCTCTGTTAGGCCTTGACATGAGCAAGAGCTAGACGAATGCATCCTCTCCCCTCTCCTCCTTTCTCCGTCTCTTTTACACATACACACACACACACACACGCATACACACACACACACACACTTTCTCTCTCTTCTTGTTCCTTACAGAGGCAGAACTATATCTATCTATATTTATCTATCTATCTATCTATCTATAGAGCAGAAGACATGAGAGCAGCAAAGATACAACAACTGAACTCTACTGCCGGAAACGCACTAAACGTGTATACATATACTTTATATATGTGTGTGTGTGTGTGTGTGTGTGTGTGTATGTGTATGTGTGTGAAACAGAGATAGACTGACTGGGCCCAGCAATAATACAATAACTCCAAACTGTAGCTTTCTGACTGGCTGGAACAGACACAGTCGTCCCATTACCCCATCACTCTCGGCTTTCACGCTGTCCAGAAAAAGAGGGTCATCTTCTCGGCGCTTCAGAGTGGCTTTTCACATTTTGGCCACTCAGCAGAACCCCCGTTTTATATCATTCTACCTCCTTTCCTTTCTTTTCATTTCCCCTTCCCCCCTTTCTTCTTCCCTCTCCTCCCATTTCAGTAGGGCGTGCAGTAGGTCTGCAGTAATGCTCTCATCAGACAAACCCATAAAGTCCTATTTCCCAAACAGCACCATCTTTATGATCATGATATGTGTGAATACATAACATAAAACCTCACTAAAACACCTCTGATATCCCCATTCATACTGCACATGACAAGCCTGCTCAGTCCATGTCTTCTCTCCTCCCGTCAGGGCCACTGATGTTCAGTTCAAATGTATAGACACTAGAAAAAGGGCATTTATTTCCTTCCCACAGAAAATGGATGAGCAGCGGAAAGCTGGCGGGACATTGACAGATCTTTGATTAAGACGGGACATTATTCAGAGCCGACTGCAGTTTCCTCCTCAGTTCATCGGCTCTGGGCTGTCAGGGAGTTTCTTAAGCTGTGTGTGTAGTCCTGTGCTTGGGCTCGAGCTTTTAAAGAACCCTTTGTCGCTCTCTCTCTTTCTGTTTGTGCCCTCACCTCTCCATCTGTCCTCCTATCTTTCTTTCTCTGTCTGTCACTCTGTGTTTCTTTCTCCGTCTCACACACGTAAACACACAGACATAGAGAGACCCTCTCCCTCTTACTGCCGTCTATTTTTTTTTGTTATTTTGTGATATTCATCATTCCCGTGCATGTGTCATGGTCACCCGGGTAACGCACACATCAGGAAATTAAGCGCAATAAATCATTATGGGATGCAAGCATGTGCAAGACTCGTGGGATTAATTCCATCTCCTCTCCAGATATCCTGGGCTGCTCTCCAACAGCGTGCAAGTGGACCTGTGTCACACACGTGTGAGCCGGCCCTGTGGAGAATCTGCCACGATGTCGTAGCTGCCACGCATCTTGCATATAACAAGCATGTTTTTCTTCAAGAACACATAGGCAAAGTGTAGCCTCCACACACACCTTTTCCCCTCAGACCTGGCCCTTGCCTGGCACAACTCTCTCCCCTGTTCTTCGTGGCCCACCTGAAGGTCCGCTGAGTGGTGAGGGAGCATGACAGCCTCCCTCGCGGCGCAGCCCCTGTGCAGACGACCCGGTTCTGCAGCCGGCATCCTAATGCAACCACAGGAAGCACTCGATATCCTGCTGCTCAATATGCACGGGCTGTTCGTCTGAAGCAGAACTTCACCTTGAGCGTGAGTGTGCACGCTGCAGCCTCTGCCTGAGCCTTTTGACCCTTTCCCCGGTTCCTCCCCCCCCCTCCCCTCCATCTCTCAAGTTACAGTCTGCTTATGCAAGCTATCAGAATGGGGCTGTCTTGGGAGGTCATTAGAAAGGCCATTTATGACTTATACATCAGCCTCTCAACAGCTATTCCCCCCATTCGTAAACGGACACTCCTCCATCCAAACGGCTCATTATTCTCAGTCTTAAACCCCTGTTCATGTTCCACAGTGCCACATACACAAACACAGTCACACA
>NC_137927.1:13966631-13971631 GCF_963457725.1 Sprattus sprattus
TTGTCTATACTCTATCATGTGGCCTTTGCCAGTCGGGTTTCACTAAGACCTGCATGTTAAAGCTCCAAGTGTAAATGTTATTTTTTGTGTTTTCACTTTGACATGAGTAGGGATACATTTTTAGTGGGCTGGCATAAGGGGTGAATTGGTCTGTGCATAACATTGACAAAATAGGCTCACTCACATACATCTTCACAGCAATCTGGCAAACATGAGCCAAATGGGCAACCATAGGACCATGTGACACTTGCACTGAGAGGGTAAATGGCGCTAGCATGGTGGCGCATCTCAAGCGGAACACGGGTTTTGGTATCAGCGAGTCCCGACGGTTTTATTATAAGAAAATAAAGGAAGCGGTATAAAACTGAGACCGGTACTAGCACCTCACCATCTGTTTGTGCCGTCTGTGTGTGAAACACAGGATTTGGGGGTTACTGGTGGCAAACAGCATTATTTTGCACCATGAGTTATTTTGGTGCATCACTTCACACTTCCTCCTCTCATGAGTTACATGGCGTCTCCAGTACATGTTGTGCTGGCTCGTGTGTTGCTAAGTCTAGCCTCTTTGGGAGCAGCGGTGTCTTTGAGATTAATTGTCTCTCATTGTTTGGTGGATTTGAAGGTCTTTGTGTGTTATCAGTGTTGGGATAGCTGCATTACTTCATCATTTCAACCACAGTGAATTCTTGCACGGCAGACTGCGTGAGTAAACACAGGTCTCTTGTGTGGAATCCTGTACTACATGGTAGACAAGAATGGCCTCAACCACTTTGGTGGGCTCTGGTGTTGATGGGAGCTAAAACAAAAGGCCACCACAAAACACAATGACTGATGTTAAGATTTCATAAAGGAAGAACATGAAGAGCGTGGGGGGGGGGGGGGGGGGGGGGCGGGACAGGCATAGGCCTTAGTGTAATTACAGAGGGCGTCGTAAAATTGTCTCATCCCCCTTCTGGCTTTTTCTCGTTTTCTCATGTTTTTCACTGCATTCCATTTCTTCTCATCGTGGAGAACCATGATGCAGCAATTAAAAGAGAAACCTTGGCAGCAAACCACAACAAATGATCACTTAGTTACCACTGCAGTTAACATCTGCAATAGATTACTGTGCATCCTCAATGTATTCAACAGAAGGGAGCCTTCAGTAAAACACATTTACGAAAACAAACAGGGAAATAAAGCATCTGTATGCCATAAAAACAGTTTATCTCCCTTGAAGCATGAACAAACTTCAATGGCTTTTAAGCTAAAAGCAAGTTGCCCATGATACAGATGAAGACGTTTTATCACGTAATGAATCATCAGTGCCATTTTATATTCTAGTGACCCAGAATTTGCAGGAAAATGCATGTCCTGCAGGATGTGAAGTGCTTGGAGAGCCTCTGTCTTCACCGAGAACTTATGACGAGGCAAAATGTGGTGAAGATTGCAACTGTACTCCAATTAGCGTTGCATGGAAGATGCAGGCGAGGAGGCACGGAAACCCCCATGTGCACTGTAAATGGCAGGCTAGATTTTGTTGCGGATCATTCCGGAACGGTTCAGTTGCATGGAGCATGACACAAGCAGGCATGTTCACCGGTCGAGCACTTAGATGGAAGGCAAATATTCTTTAGATTTCCCCTCTAAAAGATACCTTTTTTTTCACAGAGAGTACATTTTTCATGAAATTGTTTTCATCTCGCAGTGAAAGATAGATTTCAACGCAGGTTTCAATCATAAGTTCGCCCAGTTATTCAATCATTCAGTCATTTGCCCATGGTGTGATTGAAATGGGTCGTCTATTCACTCTGTTGCCATGTAATTACTAAATGCGTTATTGTTATGAAACACATTAATCTTTATCAATGCAATTCTCCCTTGATTTATCCGTTTCAAATGTGATTCATCATCCATTAAAAGCGCTTCTTGGTGTGCACATGTGTTTGCCTTTGTGCATCAGGCACATGGGTTTGTACAGCGGCGTGTCTCACACACAGTCTTCTGGGGCTTTATTTAAACTGATAACCTGCTACCACAGGCCTCCAGCGAACTCCCAATCAAGGGGCTCTTTTGTTGTCGCCAAGTCCTCCATAACAACCTCCAGCAAAGAGAGAGAGAGAGAAAGGGAGAGAGAGGGAGGGAGCCTCCAGAAATTAAGCAGCTTATTGCAGACTGTGCAGAATTCAGGATCCCCAGCAGGGTTCTCATTTTCCAGAAGAAAATGAATACTTTAAAAAAAAAAAAAGAGCCTCAATGTTTTGAAGGAGTCCCTCTCTTTTTTTGTTCTCCTCCATGTCTTATTATTTTTTCTCTTATTTGCATGCGTTTCTGCGTCCCGTTATATTTGTGAACATGCAGTCAAACAGCGTGAAGGACTCAGAGGAGGTAAGGAAATACGGCAGCCATTTCACGTGCAGATGCACAGAGACGCACCGCACGGAGACGCCGGCGTGCGGCCCGGGGAGGGAGCTGACGTGAGATTTCAGGCCCACATCTTCATCCATGGCTGTGCAGTCGAGTTCAATTCGTTTCACTTTATCTAGTTTTGTACTGATAGATTAATAGAAAAGCTTGAAGGAGTATTTTTGGAATATATTATCACATGCAGCTGTGTGGTACTTTTCTGTCTTTGTTTTGAGTTTGCTTTATGGAACTTCACTCCATTCATGGGTGTGTCTCGTCTCCTTCTCTGTAGAACGACTAGACACATATCCGGAGCTCAACAACAGCACTCTTTCTCTATCTCACCTTCTCCCTTCTCTCTCTCGCGCTCTTTTTATTCTCGTAAAACGACCATACCCACTTGCACACTCACTTTCTTTCTTTCTTTCTTTGTTTTCCTCTCTTTCTTTTTCAGACACACACACACACACACACACACACACACACACACACACACACACACACACACACACACACACACACACACACAGACACACACACACACACACACACACACACACACACACTCACAGGCCACCCTGTTCCCAAAGCGGAGCGTCTCTCTCTAACACACACAGGCACACACGTGCCTCCTCGCACCACAGTGGCAGGTGCTTAGCACCGCCATCAAAGAGGTTTAACAGATCACGCTAGTTGAATAATATGGGCCAGTGTGAACAACAGTGCCCAGGACCTGCCAGGAGGGTATAACCAGCCAGCCAGCCACTCCCCACATGCCATGGCAGTGGGTCAGGAGCCGAGGGGCCGGGGAGGGGGGTTCTGGAGGAGTGGGGGAGGGGGGGGAGGGGATGGGTGGTTGGCAGTGTTTGCCTTGGAGCTACAGGATGATGTTTGTGTATGAGTGTTCACAGAAGGGTGTCACTCAGGGAGCACAGAGGGCAAGGCCACAGGGCCAGGCAGGTGTGAGTTGGAGATTGGAGAGGTGTGTTGTTGTGTGTGCGTGCGAGTGTGTGTGTGTGTGTGTGTGTGTGTGTGTGTGTGATTGTGTGTGTGTGTGTGTGTGTGTGTGTGTGTGTGTGTGTTTGTGTGTGTCTGTGTGCGTGTGTGTGTATGTGTCAGAGTGATAGAGTGATAGAGTGAGTGTGCGGGGGGCTAAAGCATGCGAAAGAGCAAAAGACATTATAATTTGTTTCTGAAAACTCTTCATTTCTTCAAACGTGACTCCTTTAAAAGAAAACAGCCACAGTTGCATCAGTCGTGTTTGCAGGAAAGCCCCTTATGTATTTGCGCCTTGTGTTTATTTATAGGCCCTCAGAGAAAACCACTGTCCCCTCTGTGTCTGCAGTCTGAATGGGGGCTGACTGGTTGTGTGGTTAAAGCACTGCCTTACAGCACGACCACAAATCAAACTGATGGCAGCCAAATACCACATGAGCTAGCTGATATTAAGCAGATAAACCATGCAGAGAGAGGAGATGGAGACCCACAACCCCCCACCCCCTTTCTGAGGTCAGTGGAAGATCCACCACCACCACCACCACCATGACCACCACACCACTCCCCAACTCCTCCAGGACCACTAGGCCTTTCACTCGTGAGGCCTTCATCCTCTGGGCCTCCGGGACCTTTTCAGGACCTCCAGGAGGCTGAGGCACTCCCACCACTGCCCGGACATCAGTGGCCTGAGGCGGGGAGAGGAGAGGAAGGGCACCTGGCAGGCTAACCCAGTGACGGGGGCTCTCAGAGTGCAGTCTAGCCCATCGGCCGTAATGGCACCAGGCTAGCTAATGCATTGCAGAAATAATGAATTGACATAATGTACAGCATGTCTCCACTCTGAATTGATGGGGCCATTGAGATGATAGTTTGGAAAGTGATCGGAATATGATGCAACCGAGTTGCAGTGAGGGAGCTTTGATTCTGTAGCCACATTGCCCCCAAGTCTGATTTATTTCCTCCTGCTTTCATTTCGTGCTACACTGTGGGGCACAAATGTTGAGCATCAAGGATTTATTTAAAGGATTGACATCTGAGGTCACTTGTTTCCTAGAATCTAAAGACATGCTTGAGATGGTGAAAAAAAAGACATTCATTGTAATGTAACAAAAAAGGGATTAGAACTGTGTTTCAATTATAAGCGTGCTCGCTGTAATGCTGGATTTAATTGTGGTGTGTGTGTGTGTGTGTGTGTGTGTGTGTGTGTTTGTGTGTGTGTGAGTGTGTGTACACACATGCGCGTGTGTGCATGTGTGTGTGCGTGTGTATGAGAGTGAGGGTCAGTATGTGTGTAAATGTGCTCTAAATGTATGTGTGTGTGTGTGAGAGAGAATGAGTTACTGTGTGTTCTTTATTATGTCTACTAGGGTTTGTTCTAACAGTGGAAGCCAGACTTCACACAGAGGGGTAGAGAAGTTATTATCCTGAAAGTTGGCAGTATACAGTATGTGAGAGGCTCTCTCTCTCTCTCTCTCTCTCTCTCTCTCACACACACACACACACATACACACACACACACACAAACACTGACTTGGGTGTAGCTCCATCCATATGTGTGTGTGTGTCTGTGTTCATGTGCACACTCACTTGTGTATAGCTCCATACGTGTGTGTTTGTGT
>NC_137927.1:13976631-13981631 GCF_963457725.1 Sprattus sprattus
TGTGTGTGTGTGTGTGTGTGTGAACAAACAACATGTTTCATCAAGCGAATGAATAACTAACTAAATCATAATTTTGGTACCCTGGTGTTTTCGCCCATCCTAGGCAACCGTGTATGTTTGTTTGATCTGAGAGTGTAGTTGTGTCTCTTGCCAACTAGTGCAAATAGTGTTCACCTTGTGGGGTGACTGTGATGCTACCTATATTCTCAGTTTACCCATCAATCAAGAGAGGTGAGATTTCAATGGAGAACCGATGAGATGCTTCATAATTTTTAATGGAAATGGCAGCCGCAACTTTTCTCCAGAGATGCAGACAGACGCCTTCATCAGACATATTCATCAGATGCCTAACGTGTTTTGTCAGGTGAATGATGGATGAAGTGTGCTCTTGTATAATCTCAAAAAGTAAGAGAGAGCGCACCTTCGTGTCAAGGTCACTCTGTTCTTTCAGAGCCCGTGTCTGCCTGCACTTGTTTACCCGACGCAGGGGCCCGGAGCCCCACGAGTGCAGCGCCAGAGGCCCCCAGCTTCCGTAGCGTGTTGAGTTGCGGTTAGGCCCCTTGCGTGACAATCTTGGTTCCACAACTGCTGCCTGCCCCCCTGCCCCCCCACCGACCGTCCACCCCACCCCCACCACACCGCACCACACATCACACAAGCCTCCTTCGGCCCCTCGGCTGACCTCCCCTGTCCCTCTGCCAGCAGTAGCAGCAGCAGCAGCAGCAGGCCCGCTCCCCAATGTCTCCCCCACCATCAAACATTCATGGGGGCAAAGACTGAGCACCGAGCCAGTTGGTGGGCCCCAACCTCTCTCATGTGTGCTACCTCATCATGCATGTCTTCAGTCTTTCTTCTCCTTTATCTGTCCCCACGGCTGCACTGTTTTTTCGCCCTTTCTCTCTACTATACCTTCTCTGTGTTATGGTGTTCATTCATTTCTCCTCTCCTCTCCTCTCCTCTCCTCTCCTCTCACTCCTCTCCTCTCCTCACCTCTCCTTTGCTTTCCTCTCCTGTCTTCTCCTCCCCTCCCCCTCCCTATATTGCATTTTTATTCATTTCAGTGTTTCATTTGCTCATCACTGTTTACACTGCACACTGCCCTATCCACTTTTCTTCTCACATGTATTCTCTGGCTGGCTAAGGGTGATCGGCAAGTGCTTGTTTACAATCACACTCACTGATTTCCCAGAAAGTCTTGGGGCCCACGGTGGCGTATCTATATGTGTGTTGGTGTGTGAGTTTTATTGGTTTTTATGTGGCGTGTGCCTGAAGGAGTGGCGTCTCTTTTCTCTTTGTGCGTGAGAGTATTGGTAGCACAGAAGCTACAGACAGATGTACGAGAGGATGTGGTCATTGGTTAGCAGAGACAGAGAGATAGAGAGAGAACGAGAGAGAGAGAGAGAGAAGGAGGAAAAGGAAGAGATATAGTTCTAGAGAGAAAGGGCTCTCTCAGAGTGAAACCCAGCGACACAGCATCAGACAGATGAGTTGCTGGTAACTGCAGCGCCTCAGAGAAAGCACCCCACAGGCGCAGGGAGAGTGAAGGAGAGGAAACACATCAGCAGTGTGTGTCACCCCCCCCCCCCCCCCCCCCCCCGACACACACACCCACTACACACACTACACCCCCTAAAAACACACACACATGCACATACACTCACACAATTACGCAGCATGCACGCTCGCTTGATTGATCAGCTGATCAGAGGTGCCTTATCTCATGGCATTCGTAACGGTACTCTTGCGGTTCCCATGGCTAATAGCGTTGCAGTAATGATGGAGTAAATAGGGCCCCTCTAAGTCTGCATTGAGAAGGTGCATACTTCTCCTCTGGGTTGTGCACATATCTACGCATGGTTGAAACGTGTCTCTCATCCTCTGTTACTTCTTGTGTGTCGTGAAGATTTCAGAGCCTTGAAAGTTGGGCAAAAAAGTAAAGTTTGATAATGAGCAGAGCAAATGCCAGGCGGCTTAGTGATGGCAGTGGTGTGTGAATGGAGTGGTGCAGTAGCATGGGTGCAGAGTGGATTTGGGTTGCCATAAAGAACCGCAGGGGTCGCAGTCCTTCATGTTTAGGCATGTTTTATGGAGCAGCGCATAATAGAGGATTGGGATCAGAAGTAGAGCTGCACTGGTTGACCCACCCACCCACACACAGACACACAAACACACACACACACACACACACACACACACACACACACACACACACACACACATGCTCGCAGACAAACAGACAAACAAACACGCACTCTTGCACTTACTCACATGCAAACTCACTATGGCCTTTTCCCAAATGTGCCAGGACCAAGTTTAAACACGGAAAGGGGACTTGCCAAGGTCCATTAAAGCAGAGCTGTAAATGTATTTATGGAGTGCAATGTGATCCATGCCCGGGTATCAGGCCCATGGGAGACAGGCCTTATTTGTGTTTGTGTGTGCGTGTGTGCGTGTGTGCGTGTGCAAGGGTGTGTGTGCGTGTGAATGTGTCTTTGTGCATGTGCTGTAGAGTGTGAGTATGTATGACCAAGTCTGTTTTTGTTTGTGTGTGTGATGGAGTGTTTGTGTGTGTGTGCATGCATGTGTCTGTACGTGTGTGTGTGCGTGTGTGTTAGTGTGTGTGTTTGTGTGTGTGTGTGTGAGAGAGAGAGATTCTTGTTTGTGTATTATCGCAGCAGGTCAAAGCTAATCAGGAGCAGTGGCTGATTATGTAACAGACTGACCACGGTGGGTGATTTCTGAGAAGCATTGCTGCTCTCATTAGCAAACAAAGACCAGACCAGACCCTCTTCAGGGCTCTCTCTTAGCCTCTCTAACCTCAGCCCACCCCACCTCACCTCACGGGCACTTCTAATCATAAAGACACTACTGGCCTAGCGTAGCTCTAATCTGTCTCTCGTGCACCACATGCTGAGCCACAACACATCTAATATGGCGGCGTTCATATTGCAATAATGGTAAAGAATGTAACTGGAATATTCCCGCAATTTATTTTTGAGATATCATGAAGAAGTCAAACAATTTCCGAGCGACTGGACATTGACTTTGTACCGATCTCCGACTTGTTTTTCCACCCAGAGTGAAACACCCTCATGGGCTGATGGTGTCGATGCCAAGCCATTGGCCTCTGTTTCACGCTCCATTCTTCTGTGCTGCCGCTTTGTGCTTCAGCCCAACGCCATCACACCTCAGGTCCCATCGTACCTTAGGATGATTCTTTCCTTTAAAGTCATAGTCCTTTAAAAAACAGAGGATAAATAAATTAATATGGATTCTTTATCTCGCAGTAACGTTGCTGCTCAGCTTCCTGTTGCCGTCAAAGCCTTCAGCGCCCCCCTCCCCCCACCCCTCTCTTCCATGCAGAGTGATGGTCTTAGCGGAAAGAAATTGGCTAAAAAGCCCCATCCTTCTTCTTACCTTCAATATTCAATGAGAGTGCTAATTGCATCGAGCAGTGAGAAGGGGAAATGTTGGGGCTAGTGCGAATGCTCTTTAGGGAATATTTGAAAGGAGGTAGAGGGGGTGGTGGTGGGGGGGGGGGGAGAGTGTGTGCTTCTGCCAAAGTAAAAGTTGGTGCATATCCTCGGGAGGTTCCTTCCACATGGTTTTTACCTGAGCACTTTTGTGTGCTAATGCTCATTAGGCAGTCTCTGTGATATTCCTGAAACACTGTCACCGCAAGGGCCGGGGTTTTAAATCTGCCTTCTCTTTGCTTTCTTTTCACTCGTTACTTTTTTTCCCCTCATCGCTTGCTTTTCTAAGTAAGACATTTCAGACCGGTGCTTTCTGGTCTTTCCTGAAGTACAGCTCTCTCAAACGTAACGCATAAACGCATCTCTTATCTTATTGTCTTCCCCTGTGCTCTGTGCTCTGTGCTCTGTGTGATCTGCGCTCTGGTAGTTCAGCTCATGACCAGTGGGGGCAGTACAGAGGAGTCCTCTAAGGGCCTGAGGACTGCATACACATGCACCTGCCTGCTGTCCAGTCCATCCCACCTGCCCTGCCCAGCACACGCTCAGACCCGGCCCTGTCCCCTGACGTAAGGGCTGATAAAATACTGCTGATTAAGACTGCCCTCATAAATCATTTCCGACACCACGCGGAGGAATTAAGCAGAGGTGTGTCTTTACGGTGCATAAGGCAGAGCCTCACCAGCTTGCTGTCCTGGCAGTGTGTGTGTGTGGGGGGGGGTTACGCAAAGGGGAACAAGTTGAATTTATGAAAAACACCATCCACTTCTATTTATATTGATCAAAATGGAAAGATCTCCGCCAAACACGGGCTCAGAACGCAACCCTGTCCTGAAGTGTCCTCTCCTGGCACCATTCCAAATCATCACTTCACCCGCTCTCTTCCTCTTTCTTTTGTGCACTAATCAACGGGCCAGAGTTCTCATTTTCTCCAAAAAAATCTTCCCTTGCCTTCTGCCTTTCCAAGTCAGGTCTGTGGAATCCCACACTCTACCTGACAAAAAAAAAACAAACAAACAAAAACAGAAATAGTTTTTTAGCATAAATCAGACTGCACCCCAAGTGAAGCACCATGTCCTCTTGCCCGGTGCGTATAAATATATGAATACTTGGGTCTGTGCGGTATCATGTTCTTGAAGGGTAAGTGAGCGATTGGATTTACCCGTGGCATTCAGCAGGTCTCAGCAGGGACAGCGCTACGGCAACAGCCCCTGGCTGGTGTAAGTAACATAGTTTTTAAAATGTCCTATTAATAGGCAGCTCTGTTAAGGCGCGTGTTGCCTCTGACAAGTGTGCGGTTGGTGGGGGTTAAGGCCTGCCTGGCTTCAGGGCTCAGGAGGGGTGGGGGGGGGGGGGGGGGGGGGGTTGGGGGTGGGGGGGGGTGGTTGGTTGGCTGTTGCTGGTTGCAACAGTCCCAGCAGCTGCACAAAGACAGGGCTCACCAACACAACTGTGATGCCTTTCAGCGGACGGGAACATTTAATGTTCCGCACTCAGCCTGTGTTTAGATTGAGGATGGGATTCACAGCA